>NW_027094200.1:0-214097 GCF_029207755.1 Chamaea fasciata | reverse complement strand
GACCTCCCAGGGACACTCTGGGTACCCCAAGGGACACCTTGGGGTCAGCCAGGGCACCCCAGGGACACCCAGGGCACCCCCAGGGACACGGAGGAGACAGTCAGGGCACCCCAGGGACACTGACGATACAGCCAGGGCACCCCAGGGACACCTAGGGGAAAACCAAGGCACCCTAGAGACAGCCAGGGCACCCCGAGGGACACCTAAGTGACAGCCAGGGCACCCCAGGGACATCGAGGGACAGTCAGGAACCCCCTGGGACAGCCAGCTCACCCCCACGGCCGCCTCCACCTCCAGGAGCTATCAAAACCCTCCTCAGGTTCTTTGATGCCTCAAATGGGCCGCCCAAACCTCCCGAATACCCCCCAATACACCCAAAGCAGCCCCCACGACTCCCCCAGACCCCCCACAACCCAAAAACCCCCTCCACGACAACTCAGGACCCCCAGGATCCCCCCAAATCCGCGCCCCCCTCACCCTGAGGTCCCGTTTGAGCCGCTCCACGTTGCGGACAGGCACCAGCTCATCAAGCCCCAAGCACCAACACCTGCGGGACTGGGATGGACTGAGAGCACTGGGAGGGTGACCAGAGAAACCTGGGATGGACGAAGAGTGGACTGGGATGAACTGGGATGAACTGGCAGGCGTGTGGGGGTCCATGGTGGCCACTCGGTGCCTTACTGGTCTATACTGGGATGGGTCGGATGGCCCCAGGGGAGGGGGTGAGGCCACACTGGTCCAGACTGGGAGGGGAGTCACCATGGCGCCGGAGGCGGAGTCGAGGATACGAGCGAGGCAGGGACACCTAGGGGACAGCCAGGGAACCCTATTGACAGCCAGGGCACCCCCAGGGACACCTAGGGCACCCCCAGGGACACCAAGGAGACAGTCAGGGCACCCCAGGGACACCCAGGGCACCCCCAGGGACACCTAGGGGACAGCTAGGGCACCCCAGGGACACCCAGGGCACCCCCAGGGACACCAAGGGGACCTCCAGGGCACCCCCAGGGACACGTACGGGACAGCCAGGTAACCCCAGGGACACGCTGTGCACCTCCAGGGACAGCCAGGGCACCCCTAGGGACACCTAGGGGACAGCCAGGGCCCCCCCAGGGACACCTAGGGGACAGCCAGGGAACCGCAGGGACACCAAGGGCACCCCCAGGGACACCCAGGGCACCCCCAGGGACACCGAGGGGACAGCCAGGGCACCCCAGAGACATCCAGGGCACACCCAGGGACACCTAAAGGACAGCCAGGGCACCCTAGCGACAGCCAGGGCACCCCCAGGGACACCGAGGGGACAGCCAGGGCACACCCAGGGACACATAGAGGACAGGCAGGGCACCCCAGGGACAGCCAGGGCACCCCCAGGGACACTGACGAGACAGCCAGGGCACCCCAGGGACAGCCAGGGCACCCACAGGGACACCTAGGAGACAGCCAGGGCCCCCCCAGGGACACCTAGGGGACAGCCAGGGCACCCCAGGGACACCTAGGGGACAGCGAAGGCAACCCCAGGGACACCTTGGGGACAGCCAGGGCACCCCCTGGGCACCCCAGGGACAGTCAGGGCACCCCCAGGGACACCGAGGGCACCCCCAGGGCACTCCAGGGACAGCCAGGGCACCCCCAGAGATACCTAGGGGACAGACAGGGCACCCCAGGCACACCCAGGGCACACCCAGGGACACCTAGGGGACAGCCAGGGTACCCCAAGGGACACCTAGGGGACAGCCTGGGCACCCCCAGGGACACCCAGGGCACCCCCAGGGACACTGAGGGCACATCCAGGGCACCCTAGGGACAGCCAGGGCACCCCCAAGGACACCTAGGGGACACGCAGGATACCCCCAGGGACAACGAGGGGACAGCCATGGCACCCCCAGGGACAGCCAGGGCACCCCAGGGACACCGAGGGCACAGCCAGGGCACCCTAGGGACAGCCAGGGAACTCCCAGAGACACCGAGGGCAACGCCAGGGACACCTAGGGGACAGGCAGGGCACCACGAGGGACACCTAGGGGACAGCTAGGGCACCCCCAGGGACACCTAGGGGACAGCCAGGGCACCCCGAGGGACGCTAGGGCACCCCCAGGGACACCTAGGGGACAGGCAGGGCACCCTAGGGACAGCCAGGGCACGCCCAGGGACACCAAGGGCACAGCCAGGGCACCCTAGGGACAGCCAGGGCCCCCCCAGGGACACCCTGTGCACCCCCAGGGACACCGAGGGCACCCCCAGGGACACCGGAAGGACAGCCAGGGCCCTCCCAGGGACACTTAGGGGACAGCCATGGCACCTCAGGGACACCCAGGGCACCCCAGGGACACCTAGGGACAGCCAGGGCACCGCGAGGGACAGGGAGGGCACCCCCAGGGACACCTAGGGGACAGCCAGGGCACCCTAGGCACACCCAGGGCTCCCCCAGGGACACCTAGGGGACAGCAAGGGTACCCCCAGGGACACCGAGGTCACACCCAGGGACACCTACGGCACCCCCAGAGACACTGAGGGCACAGCCAGGGCACCCTAGGGACAGCCAGGGCACCCCCAGGGGCACCTAGGGGACAGGCAGGGCACCCCCAGGGACACCTAGGGGACAGCCAGGGCACCCCCAGGGACACCTAGGGGACAGCCAGGGCACCCCGAGGGACACCAGGGCACCCCCAGGGACACCTAGGGGACAGCCAGGGCACCCCCAGGGACACCAAGGGCCTAGCCACGGCACCCTAGGGACAGCCAGGGCACCCCCAGGGACACTGACGGGACAACCAGGGCACCCCAGGGACACCTACGGGACAGATAGGGCCCCCCCAGGGACACCCAGGGCACCCCCGGGGACACCTAGGGGACAGCCAGGGCATCCCCAGGGACGCCGAGGGCACCCCCAGAGACACCTAGGGGACAGCCAGGGCACCCTAGGGACAGCCAGGGCACCCTCAGAGACACCTAGGGGACAGCCAGGGCACCCTAGGGACAGCCAGGGCGCCCCAAAGGACACCTACGGCACAGGCAGGGCACCCTCAGGGACACCGAGGGGACAGCCGGGGCACCCCCAGGGACACGTAGGGGACAGCCAGGGCACCCCCAGGGCACCCCAGGGACACCCAGGGCACCCCCAGGGACACGTACAGGACAGCCATGGCACCCCAGGGACAGCTAGGGCACCCCCAGGGACACCTAGGGGACAGCCAGGGCACTCCCAGGGACACCTAGGGGACAGCCAGGGCACCCCAGGGACACCCAGGGCACCCCCAGGGACACCTAGGGGACAGCCGGGGCCCCCCCAGGGACACCTAGGGGACAGCCAGGGCACCCCAGGGACACCCAGGGCACCCCCAGGGACACCTAGGAGTCAGCCAGGGCACCCCGAGGGACAGGGAGGGCACCCCCAGGGACACCTAGGGGACAGCCAGGGCACCCCAGGTACACCCAGGGCTCCCCCAGGGACACCTAGGGGACAGCCAGGGCACCCCCAGGGACACCGAGGTCACCCCCTGGGACACCTAGAGCACCCCCAGAGACATCGAGGGCACAGCCAGGGCACCATTGGGACAGCCAGGGCACCCCCAGGGACACCTAGGGGACAGCCAGGGCACCCTCAGGGACACCAAGGGCACAGCCAGGGCACCCCAAGGACAGCCAGGGCAGCCCAGGGACACCTACGGGACAGCCAGGGCACCACAGGGCAGCCCAGGGACACCCAGGGTAGCCCAGGGACACGTAGGTGATTTCCCGGGCACCCCAGGGACAGCCAGGTCACCCCAGGGACACCCAGTGCCCCCCCAGGGACACCTAGTGGACAGCCAGGGAACCCCAGGAACACCATGGGCACGCCCAGGGACACCTAGGGGACAGCCAGGGCCCCCCCAGGGACACCTAGGGGACAGCCAGGGCCACCCCCGCGACACCTAGGGGACAGCCAGGGAACCCCAGGGACACCCTCGGCACCCCCAGGGACACCCAGGGCCCCCCCAGGGACACCTAGGGGACAGGCAGGGCACCCCCAGGGCACCCCACGGACACCCAGGGCACCCCCAGGGACACGTACAGGACAGCCACGGCACCCCAGGGACAGGTAGGGCACCCCAGGGACACCTAGGGGACAGCCAGGGCACTCCCAGGGACACCCTGGGCACCCCCAGGGACACCGAGGGGACAGCCAGGGCACCCCAGGGACACCTAGGGGACAGCGAAGGCAACCCCAGGGACACCTTGGGGACAGCTAGGGCACCCCCTGGGCACCCCAGGGACAGTCAGGGCACCCCCAGGGACACCGAGGGGACAGCCAGGGCACTCCAGGGACAGCCAGGACACCCCCAGGGACATCTAGGGCACCCCCAGGGCACCCTAGGCACAGCCAGGGCACCCCCAGGGACACCTAGGGGACAGTCAGGGCCCCCGCAGGGACACCTAGGGGACAGCCAGGGCACTCCAGGGACAGCCAGGGCACCCCCAGAGATACCTAGGGGACAGCCAGGACTCCCCCAGGGACCACCAGGGCACCCCCAGTGACACCTAGGGGACAGCCAGGGCACCCCAGGCACACCCAGGGCACACCCAGGGACACCTAAGGGACAGCCAGGGCACCCCCAGGGACACCGAGGTCACAGAAAGGGCACCCTAGGGACAGCCAGGGCACCCCCAGGGACACCTAGGGGACAGCCTGGGCACACCCAGGGACACCCAGGGCACCCCCAGGGACACTGAGGGCACATCCAGGGCACCCTAGGGACAGCCAGGGCACCCCCAAGGACACCTAGGGAACACGCAGGGTACCCCCCGGGACAACGAGGGGACAGCCATGGCACCCCCAGGGACAGCCAGGGCACCCCAGGGACACCTAAGGCACAGCCAGGGCACCCTAGGGACAGCCAGGGAACCCCCAGAGACATCGAGGGCATTGCCAGGGCACCCTAGGGACAGCAAGGGCACCCCCAGGGACACCTAGGGGACAGGCAGGGAACCCCCAGGGACACCTAGGGGACAGCCAGGGCACCCCGAGGGACACCTAGGGGACAGCTAGGGCACCCCCAGGGACACCTAGGGGACAGCCAGGGCACCCCGAGGGACGCTAGGGCACCCCCAGGGACAACTAGGGGACTGCCAGGGCACCCTAGGGACAGCCAGGGCACCCCCAGGGACACCAAGGGCACAGCCAGGGCACCCCGAGGGACGCTAGGGCACCCCCAGGGACACCTAGGGGACGGCGAGGGCACCCCAGGGACAGCGAGGGCACCCCCAGGGACACCGAGGGGACAGGCAGGGCACCTCCAGGGACACTAGGGGACAGCCAAGGCAGTCCAGGGCACCCCAAGGACACCCAGGGCACCCCAGGGACACCTAGGGGACAGCCAGGGCACCCCAGGGCACCCCAGGGACGCCCAGGGCACCCCCAGGGACACCTAGGAGACAGCCAGGGTCCCCCCAGGGACACCTAGGGGACAGCCAGGGGACCCCAGGAACACCCAGGGCACCCCCAGGGACACCAAGGGGACCTCCAGGGCACCCCCAGGGACACGTACGGGACAGCCAGGGAACCCAAGGGACAACCTGTGCACCCCCAGGGACAGCCAGGGCGCCCCCAGGGACACCTAGGGGACAGCCAGGGCACCCCAGAGACACCCAGGGCACACCCAGGGACACCTAAGGGACAGCCAGGGCACCCTAGGGACAGTCAGGGCGCCCCCAGAGACACGGAGGGCACAGCCAGGGCACCCCGAGAGACACCTAGAGGAGGGGCAGGGCAACCCCAGGGACACCTAGAGGACAGCCAGGGCACCCACAGGGAAAGCCAGGGCACTTCCAGGGAGACCTAGGAGACAGCCAGGGCCCCCCCAGGGACACCTAGGGGACAGTCAGGGCACCCCAGGGACACCCAGGGCACCCCCAGGGACACCTATGGGACAGCCTGGGCACCCCCAGGGACACCTAGGGGACAGCCAGGGCACTCCAGGGACAGCCAGGGCACCCTCAGGGACACCTAGGGGACAGTCAGGGCACCCCAGGGACAACCAGGGCACCCCCAGGGACACCTAGGGGACAGCCAGGGCCCCCCCAGGGACACCTAGGGGACAGCCATAGCTCCCCCAGGGACAGCCAGAGCACCTCCAGGGACACCTAGGGGACAGCCAGGGCCCCCCCAGGGACAGCTAGGGGACAGCCAGGGCACCCCAGAGACACCCAGGGCACACCCAGGGACACCTAAGGGTCAGCCAGGGCACCCTAGGGACAGCCAGGGCACCCCCAGAGACACCGAGGGCACAGCCAGGGCACCCCCTAGGACACTTAGGGGACAGGCAGAGAACCCCCAGGGACACCTAGGAGACAGCCAGGGCCCCCTCAGGGACACCTAGGGGACAGTCAGGGCACCCCAGGGACACCCAGGGCACCCCCAAGTACACGTAGGGGACAGCCAGGGCATCCCCAGGGACACCTAGGGGATAGCCAGGGCCCCCCCAGGGACACCTAGGGGACAGCCAGGGAACCCCAGGGACACCCTGTGCACCCCCAGGGACACCCAGGGCACCCCCAGGGACACCAAGGGGACCTCCAGGGCACCCCCAGGGACACGTACGGGACAGCCAGGGAACCCCAGGGACACCTAGGGGACAGCCAGGGCCCCCCCAGGGACACCTAGGGGACAGCCAGGGCACTCCAGGGACACCCAGGGCACCCCCAGGGACACCTAGGGGACAGGCAGGGCACCCCAGAGACACCCAGGGCACACCCAGGAACAGCTAAGGGACAGCCAGGGCACCCCAGAGACAGCCAGGGCACCTCCAGGGCCACCGAGGGGACAGGTAGGGCATCCCAGGGACACGTAGGGGACAGCCTGGGCACCCACTGGGACAGCCAGGGTACACCCAGGGACACCTAGGGGACATCCAGGGCACACCAGGGACACCCAGGGCACCCCCAGGGACACCTAGGGGACCTCCAGGGCACCCCAGGGACACCCTGTGTACCTCCAGGGACACCCCGGGCACCCCCAGGGCACCCCAGAGACAGTCAGGGCACCCCCAAGGACACCTAGCGGACAGCCAGGGCACACCCAGGGACACGTAGAGTACAGCCAGGGCACCCTAGGGACAGCCAGGGCACCCCCAGAGACACCAAAAGCACAGCCAGGGCACCCTAGGGACAGCCAGGGCACCCCCAGGGACACCTAGAGGACACCCAGGGCACCCTAGGGACAGGCAGTGCACCCCCAGGGACACGTAGGCGACAGGCAGGGCATCCCCCTGGACACCTAGAGGACAGCCAAGGCGCCCCCAGGGACGACCAGGGGACAGCCAGGGCACCCCAGGGACACCGAGAGGACACCCTGGGCTCCCGCAGGGACACCAAGGGGACAGCCAGGGCGCCCCAGGGCACCCCAGGGACACCCAGCGCACCCCAGAGACACCTAGGAGACAGCCAGGGCCCCCCCAGGGACACCTAGGGGACAGCCAGGGCCCCCCAGGGACACCTTGGGGACAGCCAGGGAACCCCAGGGACACCCTGTGCACCCCCAGGGACACCCAGGGCACCCCCAGGGACACGTACAGGACAGCCACGGCACCCCAGGGACAGCTAGGGCACCCCAGGGACACCTAGGGGACAGCCAGGGCACTCCCAGGGACACCCTGGGCACCCCCAGGGACACCGAGGGGACAGCCAGGGCACCCCCAGGGACACCTAGGGGACAGCGAAGGCAACCCCAGGGACACCTTGGGGACAGCTAGGGCACCCCCTGGGCACCCCAGGGACAGTCAGGGCACCCCCAGGGACACCGAGGGGACAGCCAGGGCACTCCAGGGACAGCCAGGACACCCCCAGGGACATCTAGGGCACCCCCAGGGCACCCTAGGCACAGCCAGGGCACCCCAAAGGACACCTAGGGGACAGTCAGGGCCCCCCGCAGGGACACCTAGGGGACAGCCAGGGCACTCCAGGGACAGCCAGGGCACCCCCAGAGATACCTAGGGGACAGCCAGGACTCCCCCAGGGACCACCAGGGCACCCCCAGTGACACCTAGGGGACAGCCAGGGCACCCCAGGCACACCCAGGGCACACCCAGGGACACCTAAGGGACAGCCAGGGCACCCCCAGGGACACCGAGGTCACAGAAAGGGCACCCTAGGGACAGCCAGGGCACCCCCAGGGACACCTAGGGGACAGCCTGGGCACACCCAGGGACACCCAGGGCACCCCCAGGGACACTGAGGGCACATCCAGGGCACCCTAGGGACAGCCAGGGCACCCCAAAGGACACCTAGGGAACACGCAGGGTACCCCCCGGGACAACGAGGGGACAGCCATGGCACCCCCAGGGACAGCCAGGGCACCCCAGGGACACCTAAGGCACAGCCAGGGCACCCTAGGGACAGCCAGGGAACCCCCAGAGACATCGAGGGCATTGCCAGGGCACCCTAGGGACAGCAAGGGCACCCCCAGGGACACCTAGGGGACAGGCAGGGAACCCCCAGGGACACCTAGGGGACAGCCAGGGCACCCCGAGGGACACCTAGGGGACAGCTAGGGCACCCCCAGGGACACCTAGGGGACAGCCAGGGCACCCCGAGGGACGCTAGGGCACCCCCAGGGACAACTAGGGGACTGCCAGGGCACCCTAGGGACAGCCAGGGCACCCCCAGGGACACCAAGGGCACAGCCAGGGCACCCCGAGGGACGCTAGGGCACCCCCAGGGACACCTAGGGGACGGCGAGGGCACCCCAGGGACAGCGAGGGCACCCCCAGGGACACGTCGGGGACAGGCAGGGCACCTCCAGGGACACTAGGGGACAGCCAAGGCAGTCCAGGGCACCCCAGGGACACCCAGGGCACCCCAGGGACACCTAGGGGACAGCCAGGGCACCCCAGGGCACCCCAGGGACGCCCAGGGCACCCCCAGGGACACCTAGGAGACAGCCAGGGTCCCCCCAGGGACACCTAGGGGACAGCCAGGGGACCCCAGGAACACCCAGGGCACCCCCAGGGACACCAAGGGGACCTCCAGGGCACCCCCAGGGACACGTACGGGACAGCCAGGGAACCCAAGGGACAACCTGTGCACCCCCAGGGACAGCCAGGGCGCCCCCAGGGACACCTAGGGGACAGCCAGGGCACCCCAGAGACACCCAGGGCACACCCAGGGACACCTAAGGGACAGCCAGGGCACCCTAGGGACAGTCAGGGCGCCCCCAGAGACACGGAGGGCACAGCCAGGGCACCCCGAGAGACACCTAGAGGAGGGGCAGGGCAACCCCAGGGACACCTAGAGGACAGCCAGGGCACCCACAGGGAAAGCCAGGGCACTTCCAGGGAGACCTAGGAGACAGCCAGGGCCCCCCCAGGGACACCTAGGGGACAGTCAGGGCACCCCAGGGACACCCAGGGCACCCCCAGGGACACCTATGGGACAGCCTGGGCACCCCCAGGGACACCTAGGGGACAGCCAGGGCACTCCAGGGACAGCCAGGGCACCCTCAGGGACACCTAGGGGACAGTCAGGGCACCCCAGGGACAACCAGGGCACCCCCAGGGACACCTAGGGGACAGCCAGGGCCCCCCCAGGGACACCTAGGGGACAGCCATAGCTCCCCCAGGGACAGCCAGAGCACCTCCAGGGACACCTAGGGGACAGCCAGGGCTCCCCCAGGGACAGCTAGGGGACAGCCAGGGCACCCCAGAGACACCCAGGGCACACCCAGGGACACCTAAGGGTCAGCCAGGGCACCCTAGGGACAGCCAGGGCACCCCCAGAGACACCGAGGGCACAGCCAGGGCACCCCCTAGGACACTTAGGGGACAGGCAGAGAACCCCCAGGGACACCTAGGAGACAGCCAGGGCCCCCTCAGGGACACCTAGGGGACAGTCAGGGCACCCCAGGGACACCCAGGGCACCCCCAGGGACACGTAGGGGACAGCCAGGGCATCCCCAGGGACACCTAGGGGATAGCCAGGGCCCCCCCAGGGACACCTAGGGGACAGCCAGGGAACCCCAGGGACACCCTGTGCACCCCCAGGGACACCCAGGGCACCCCCAGGGACACCTAGGGGACAGCCAGGGCACCCCAGAGACACCCAGGGCACACCCAGGGACACCTAAGGGACAGCCAGGGCACCCTAGGGACAGCCAGGGCACCCCCAGAGACACGGAGAGCACAGCCAGGGCACCCCCAGGGACACCTAGAGGACAGGCAGGGCACCCCCAGGGACACCTAGGGGACAGCCAGGGCACCCTAGGGACAGCCAGGGCACCCCCAGGGACACCATGGGGACACCCAGGGCACCCCCAGGGACACGTAGGGGACAGCCAGGGCACCCACACGGACAGCTAGGGGACAGCCAAGGAACCCCAGAGACAGCCAGGACCCCCCCAGGGACACCTAGGGGACAGGCAGGGCACCCCCAGGGACAGCCATGGCTCCCCCAGGGACAGCCAGGGCCCCCCCAGGGACACCTAGGGGACAGCCAGGGCTCCCCAGAGACACCCAGGGCACACCCAGGGACACCTAAGGGACAGCCAGGGCACCCTAGGGACAGCCAGGGTACCCCCTAGGACACTTAGGGGACAGCCAGGGCACCCCCAGGGACACTCAGGGCACCCCCAGGGACACCATAGGGACAGCCGGGGCACCCCCAGGGACACCTAGGGCACAGCCAGGGCACCCTAGGGACAGCCAGGGCACCCCCAAGGACACCGAGGGGACAGGCAGGGCACCCCCAGGGACACAGAGGGGACAGGCAGGGCACCCTCAGGGACAGCCAGGGCACCCCCAGGGACACCTAGGGGACAGCCAGGGCACCCTAGGGACAGCCAGGGCACCCCCAAGGACACCGAGGGGACAGGCAGGGCACCCCCAGGGACACTGAGGGGACAGCCAAGGCACCCCAGGGCACGCCAGGGACACCCAGGGCACCCCAGGGACACCTAGGGGACAGCCAGAGCACCCCAGGGCACCCCAGGGACGCCCAGGGCACCCCCAGGGACACCAAGGGGACCTCCAGGGCACCCCCAGGGACACGTACGGGACAGCCAGGGAACCCCAGGGACACCTAGGGGACAGCCAGGGCCCCCCCAGGGACACCTAGGGGACAGCCAGGGCACCCCAGGGACACCCAGGGCACCCCCAGGGACACCAAGGGGACCTCCAGGGCACCCCCAGGGACACGTACGGGACAGCCAGGGAACCCCAGGGACACCTAGGGGACAGCCAGGGCACCCCAGGGCACCCCAGGGACACCCAGGGACACGTACGGGACAGCCAGGGAACCCAAGGGACAACCTGTGCACCCCCAGGGACAGCCAGGGCGCCCCCAGGGACACCTAGGGGACAGCCAGGGCACCCCAGAGACACCCAGGGCACACCCAGGGACACCTAAGGGACAGCCAGGGCACCCTAGGGACAGTCAGGGCGCCCCCAGAGACACGGAGGGCACAGCCAGGGCACCCCGAGAGACACCTAGAGGAGGGGCAGGGCAACCCCAGGGACACCTAGAGGACAGCCAGGGCACCCACAGGGAAAGCCAGGGCACCCCCAGGGACACCTAGGAGACAGCCAGGGCCCCCCCAGGGACACCTAGGGGACAGCCAGGGCACCCCAGGGACACCCAGGGCACCCCCAGGGACACCAAGGGGACCTCCAGGGCACCCCCAGGGACACGTACGGGACAGCCAGGGAACCCCAGGGACACCTAGGGGACAGCCAGGGCCCCCCCAGGGACACCTAGGGGACAGCCAGGGCACTCCAGGGACACCCAGGGCACCCCCAGGGACACCTAGGGGACAGGCAGGGCACCCCAGAGACACCCAGGGCACACCCAGGAACAGCTAAGGGACAGCCAGGGCACCCCAGAGACAGCCAGGGCACCTCCAGGGCCACCGAGGGGACAGGTAGGGCATCCCAGGGACACGTAGGGGACAGCCTGGGCACCCACTGGGACAGCCAGGGTACACCCAGGGACACCTAGGGGACATCCAGGGCACACCAGGGACACCCAGGGCACCCCCAGGGACACCTAGGGGATCTCCAGGGCACCCCAGGGACACCCTGTGCACCCCCAGGGACACCGAGGGCACCCCCAGGGACACCGGAAGGACAGCCAGGGCCCTCCCAGGGACACTTAGGGGACAGCCATGGCACCTCAGGGACACCCAGGGCACCCCCAGGGACACCTAGGGGACAGCCAGGGCACCGCGAGGGACAGGGAGGGCACCCCCAGGGACACCTAGGGGACAGCCAGGGCACCCTAGGCACACCCAGGGCTCCCCCAGGGACACCTAGGGGACAGCAAGGGTACCCCCAGGGACACCGAGGTCACACCCAGGGACACCTACGGCACCCCCAGAGACACTGAGGGCACAGCCAGGGCACCCTAGGGACAGCCAGGGCACCCCCAGGGGCACCTAGGGGACAGGCAGGGCACACCCAGGGACACCTAGGGGACAGCCAGGGCACCCCCAGGGACACCTAGGGGACAGCCAGGGCACCCCGAGGGACACCAGGGCACCCCCAGGGACACCTAGGGGACAGCCAGGGCACCCCCAGGGACACCAAGGGCCTAGCCACGGCACCCTAGGGACAGCCAGGGCACCCCCAGGGACACTGACGGGACAACCAGGGCACCCCAGGGACACCTACGGGACAGATAGGGCCCCCCCAGGGACACCCAGGGCACCCCCGGGGACACCTAGGGGACAGCCAGGGCATCCCCAGGGACGCCGAGGGCACCCCCAGAGACACCTAGGGGACAGCCAGGGCACCCTAGGGACAGCCAGGGCACCCTCAGAGACACCTAGGGGACAGCCAGGGCACCCTAGGGACAGCCAGGGCGCCCCAAAGGACACCTACGGCACAGGCAGGGCACCCTCAGGGACACCGAGGGGACAGCCGGGGCACCCCCAGGGACACGTAGGGGACAGCCAGGGCACCCCCAGGGCACCCCAGGGACACCCAGGGCACCCCCACGGACACGTACAGGACAGCCATGGCACCCCAGGGACAGCTAGGGCACCCCCAGGGACACCTAGGGGACAGCCAGGGCACTCCCAGGGACACCTAGGGGACAGCCAGGGCACCCCAGGGACACCCAGGGCACCCCCAGGGACACCTAGGGGACAGCCGGGGCCCCCCCAGGGACACCTAGGGGACAGCCAGGGCACCCCAGGGACACCCAGGGCACCCCCAGGGACACCTAGGAGTCAGCCAGGGCACCCCGAGGGACAGGGAGGGCACCCCCAGGGACACCTAGGGGAGAGCCAGGGCACCCCAGGTACACCCAGGGCTCCCCCAGGGACACCTAGGGGACAGCCAGGGCACCCCCAGGGACACCGAGGTCACCCCCTGGGACACCTAGAGCACCCCCAGAGACATCGAGGGCACAGCCAGGGCACCATTGGGACAGCCAGGGCACCCCCAGGGACACCTAGGGGACAGGCAGGGCACCCCCAGGGACACCTAGGGGACAGCCAGGGCACCCTCAGGGACACCAAGGGCACAGCCAGGGCACCCCAAGGACAGCCAGGGCAGCCCAGGGACACCTACGGGACAGCCAGGGCACCACAGGGCAGCCCAGGGACACCCAGGGTAGCCCAGGGACACGTAGGTGATTTCCCGGGCACCCCAGGGACAGCCAGGACACCCCAGGGACACCCAGTGCCCCCCCAGGGACACCTAGTGGACAGCCAGGGAACCCCAGGAACACCATGGGCACGCCCAGGGACACCTAGGGGACAGCCAGGGCCCCCCCAGGGACACCTAGGGGACAGCCAGGGCCACCCCCGCGACACCTAGGGGACAGCCAGGGAACCCCAGGGACACCCTCGGCACCCCCAGGGACACCCAGGGCCCCCCCAGGGACACCTAGGGGACAGGCAGGGCACCCCCAGGGCACCCCACGGACACCCAGGGCACCCCCAGGGACACGTACAGGACAGCCACGGCACCCCAGGGACAGGTAGGGCACCCCAGGGACACCTAGGGGACAGCCAGGGCACTCCCAGGGACACCCTGGGCACCCCCAGGGACACCGAGGGGACAGCCAGGGCACCCCAGGGACACCTAGGGGACAGCGAAGGCAACCCCAGGGACACCTTGGGGACAGCTAGGGCACCCCCTGGGCACCCCAGGGACAGTCAGGGCACCCCCAGGGACACCGAGGGGACAGCCAGGGCACTCCAGGGACAGCCAGGACACCCCCAGGGACATCTAGGGCACCCCCAGGGCACCCTAGGCACAGCCAGGGCACCCCCAGGGACACCTAGGGGACAGTCAGGGCCCCCTGCAGGGACACCTAGGGGACAGCCAGGGCACTCCAGGGACAGCCAGGGCACCCCGGGAGATACCTAGGGGACAGCCAGGACTCCCCCAGGGACCACCAGGGCACCCCCAGTGACACCTAGGGGACAGCCAGGGCACCCCAGGCACACCCAGGGCACACCCAGGGACACCTAAGGGACAGCCAGGGCACCCCCAGGGACACCGAGGTCACAGAAAGGGCACCCTAGGGACAGCCAGGGCACCCCCAGGGACACCTAGGGGACAGCCTGGGCACACCCAGGGACACCCAGGGCACCCCCAGGGACACTGAGGGCACATCCAGGGCACCCTAGGGACAGCCAGGGCACCCCCAAGGACACCTAGGGAACACGCAGGGTACCCCCCGGGACAACGAGGGGACAGCCATGGCACCCCCAGGGACAGCCAGGGCACCCCAGGGACACCTAAGGCACAGCCAGGGCACCCTAGGGACAGCCAGGGAACCCCCAGAGACATCGAGGGCATTGCCAGGGCACCCTAGGGACAGCAAGGGCACCCCCAGGGACACCTAGGGGACAGGCAGGGAACCCCCAGGGACACCTAGGGGACAGCCAGGGCACCCCGAGGGACACCTAGGGGACAGCTAGGGCACCCCCAGGGACACCTAGGGGACAGCCAGGGCACCCCGAGGGACGCTAGGGCACCCCCAGGGACAACTAGGGGACTGCCAGGGCACCCTAGGGACAGCCAGGGCACCCCCAGGGACACCAAGGGCACAGCCAGGGCACCCCGAGGGACGCTAGGGCACCCCCAGGGACACCTAGGGGACGGCGAGGGCACCCCAGGGACAGCGAGGGCACCCCCAGGGACACGTCGGGGACAGGCAGGGCACCTCCAGGGACACTAGGGGACAGCCAAGGCAGTCCAGGTCACCCCAAGGACACCCAGGGCACCCCAGGGACACCTAGGGGACAGCCAGGGCACCCCAGGGCACCCCAGGGACGCCCAGGGCACCCCCAGGGACACCTAGGAGACAGCCAGGGTCCCCCCAGGGACACCTAGGGGACAGCCAGGGGACCCCAGGAACACCCAGGGCACCCCCAGGGACACCAAGGGGACCTCCAGGGCACCCCCAGGGACACGTACGGGACAGCCAGGGAACCCAAGGGACAACCTGTGCACCCCCAGGGACAGCCAGGGCGCCCCCAGGGACACCTAGGGGACAGCCAGGGCACCCCAGAGACACCCAGGGCACACCCAGGGACACCTAAGGGACAGCCAGGGCACCCTAGGGACAGTCAGGGCGCCCCCAGAGACACGGAGGGCACAGCCAGGGCACCCCGAGAGACACCTAGAGGAGGGGCAGGGCAACCCCAGGGACACCTAGAGGACAGCCAGGGCACCCACAGGGAAAGCCAGGGCACTTCCAGGGAGACCTAGGAGACAGCCAGGGCCCCCCCAGGGACACCTAGGGGACAGTCAGGGCACCCCAGGGACACCCAGGGCACCCCCAGGGACACCTATGGGACAGCCTGGGCACCCCCAGGGACACCTAGGGGACAGCCAGGGCACTCCAGGGACAGCCAGGGCACCCTCAGGGACACCTAGGGGACAGTCAGGGCACCCCAGGGACAACCAGGGCACCCCCAGGGACACCTAGGGGACAGCCAGGGCCCCCCCAGGGACACCTAGGGGACAGCCATAGCTCCCCCAGGGACAGCCAGAGCACCTCCAGGGACACCTAGGGGACAGCCAGGGCCCCCCCAGGGACAGCTAGGGGACAGCCAGGGCACCCCAGAGACACCCAGGGCACACCCAGGGACACCTAAGGGTCAGCCAGGGCACCCTAGGGACAGCCAGGGCACCCCCAGAGACACCGAGGGCACAGCCAGGGCACCCCCTAGGACACTTAGGGGACAGGCAGAGAACCCCCAGGGACACCTAGGAGACAGCCAGGGCCCCCTCAGGGACACCTAGGGGACAGTCAGGGCACCCCAGGGACACCCAGGGCACCCCCAAGGACACGTAGGGGACAGCCAGGGCATCCCCAGGGACACCTAGGGGATAGCCAGGGCCCCCCCAGGGACACCTAGGGGACAGCCAGGGAACCCCAGGGACACCCTGTGCACCCCCAGGGACACCCAGGGCACCCCCAGGGACACCAAGGGGACCTCCAGGGCACCCCCAGGGACACGTACGGGACAGCCAGGGAACCCCAGGGACACCTAGGGGACAGCCAGGGCCCCCCCAGGGACACCTAGGGGACAGCCAGGGCACTCCAGGGACACCCAGGGCACCCCCAGGGACACCTAGGGGACAGGCAGGGCACCCCAGAGACACCCAGGGCACACCCAGGAACAGCTAAGGGACAGCCAGGGCACCCCAGAGACAGCCAGGGCACCTCCAGGGCCACCGAGGGGACAGGTAGGGCATCCCAGGGACACGTAGGGGACAGCCTGGGCACCCACTGGGACAGCCAGGGTACACCCAGGGACACCTAGGGGACATCCAGGGCACACCAGGGACACCCAGGGCACCCCCAGGGACACCTAGGGGACCTCCAGGGCACCCCAGGGACACCCTGTGTACCTCCAGGGACACCCCGGGCACCCCCAGGGCACCCCAGAGACAGTCAGGGCACCCCCAAGGACACCTAGCGGACAGCCAGGGCACACCCAGGGACACGTAGAGTACAGCCAGGGCACCCTAGGGACAGCCAGGGCACCCCCAAGAGCACCTAGGGGCCAGGCAGGGCACCCCCAGGGACACGAGGGTACAGCCAGGGCACCCTAGGGACAGCCAGGGCACCCCCAGGGACACCTAGAGGACACCCAGGGCACCCTAGGGACAGGCAGTGCACCCCCAGGGACACGTAGGCGACAGGCAGGGCATCCCCCTGGACACCTAGAGGACAGCCAAGGCGCCCCCAGGGACGACCAGGGGACAGCCAGGGCACCCCAGGGACACCGAGAGGACACCCTGGGCTCCCGCAGGGACACCAAGGGGACAGCCAGGGCGCCCCAGGGCACCCCAGGGACACCCAGGGCACCCCAGAGACACCTAGGAGACAGCCAGGGCCCCCCCAGGGACACCTAGGGGACAGCCAGGGCCCCCCCAGGGACACCTTGGGGACAGCCAGGGAACCCCAGGGACACCCTGTGCACCCCCAGGGACACCCAGGGCACCCCCAGGGACACGTACAGGACAGCCACGGCACCCCAGGGACAGCTAGGGCACCCCAGGGACACCTAGGGGACAGCCAGGGCACTCCCAGGGACACCCTGGGCACCCCCAGGGACACCGAGGGGACAGCCAGGGCACCCCAGGGACACCTAGGGGACAGCGAAGGCAACCCCAGGGACACCTTGGGGACAGCTAGGGCACCCCCTGGGCACCCCAGGGACAGTCAGGGCACCCCCAGGGACACCGAGGGGACAGCCAGGGCACTCCAGGGACAGCCAGGACACCCCCAGGGACATCTAGGGCACCCCCAGGGCACCCTAGGCACAGCCAGGGCACCCCAAAGGACACCTAGGGGACAGTCAGGGCCCCCCGCAGGGACACCTAGGGGACAGCCAGGGCACTCCAGGGACAGCCAGGGCACCCCCAGAGATACCTAGGGGACAGCCAGGACTCCCCCAGGGACCACCAGGGCACCCCCAGTGACACCTAGGGGACAGCCAGGGCACCCCAGGCACACCCAGGGCACACCCAGGGACACCTAAGGGACAGCCAGGGCACCCCCAGGGACACCGAGGTCACAGAAAGGGCACCCTAGGGACAGCCAGGGCACCCCCAGGGACACCTAGGGGACAGCCTGGGCACACCCAGGGACACCCAGGGCACCCCCAGGGACACTGAGGGCACATCCAGGGCACCCTAGGGACAGCCAGGGCACCCCCAAGGACACCTAGGGAACACGCAGGGTACCCCCCGGGACAACGAGGGGACAGCCATGGCACCCCCAGGGACAGTCAGGGCACCCCAGGGACACCTAAGGCACAGCCAGGGCACCCTAGGGACAGCCAGGGAACCCCCAGAGACATCGAGGGCATTGCCAGGGCACCCTAGGGACAGCAAGGGCACCCCCAGGGACACCTAGGGGACAGGCAGGGAACCCCCAGGGACACCTAGGGGACAGCCAGGGCACCCCGAGGGACACCTAGGGGACAGCTAGGGCACCCCCAGGGACACCTAGGGGACAGCCAGGGCACCCCGAGGGACGCTAGGGCACCCCCAGGGACAACTAGGGGACTGCCAGGGCACCCTAGGGACAGCCAGGGCACCCCCAGGGACACCAAGGGCACAGCCAGGGCACCCCGAGGGACGCTAGGGCACCCCCAGGGACACCTAGGGGACGGCGAGGGCACCCCAGGGACAGCGAGGGCACCCCCAGGGACACGTCGGGGACAGGCAGGGCACCTCCAGGGACACTAGGGGACAGCCAAGGCAGTCCAGGGCACCCCAGGGACACCCAGGGCACCCCAGGGACACCTAGGGGACAGCCAGGGCACCCCAGGGCACCCCAGGGACGCCCAGGGCACCCCCAGGGACACCTAGGAGACAGCCAGGGTCCCCCCAGGGACACCTAGGGGACAGCCAGGGGACCCCAGGAACACCCAGGGCACCCCCAGGGACACCAAGGGGACCTCCAGGGCACCCCCAGGGACACGTACGGGACAGCCAGGGAACCCAAGGGACAACCTGTGCACCCCCAGGGACAGCCAGGGCGCCCCCAGGGACACCTAGGGGACAGCCAGGGCACCCCAGAGACACCCAGGGCACACCCAGGGACACCTAAGGGACAGCCAGGGCACCCTAGGGACAGTCAGGGCGCCCCCAGAGACACGGAGGGCACAGCCAGGGCACCCCGAGAGACACCTAGAGGAGGGGCAGGGCAACCCCAGGGACACCTAGAGGACAGCCAGGGCACCCACAGGGAAAGCCAGGGCACTTCCAGGGAGACCTAGGAGACAGCCAGGGCCCCCCCAGGGACACCTAGGGGACAGTCAGGGCACCCCAGGGACACCCAGGGCACCCCCAGGGACACCTATGGGACAGCCTGGGCACCCCCAGGGACACCTAGGGGACAGCCAGGGCACTCCAGGGACAGCCAGGGCACCCTCAGGGACACCTAGGGGACAGTCAGGGCACCCCAGGGACAACCAGGGCACCCCCAGGGACACCTAGGGGACAGCCAGGGCCCCCCCAGGGACACCTAGGGGACAGCCATAGCTCCCCCAGGGACAGCCAGAGCACCTCCAGGGACACCTAGGGGACAGCCAGGGCCCCCCCAGGGACAGCTAGGGGACAGCCAGGGCACCCCAGAGACACCCAGGGCACACCCAGGGACACCTAAGGGTCAGCCAGGGCACCCTAGGGACAGCCAGGGCACCCCCAGAGACACCGAGGGCACAGCCAGGGCACCCCCTAGGACACTTAGGGGACAGGCAGAGAACCCCCAGGGACACCTAGGAGACAGCCAGGGCCCCCTCAGGGACACCTAGGGGACAGTCAGGGCACCCCAGGGACACCCAGGGCACCCCCAGGGACACGTAGGGGACAGCCAGGGCATCCCCAGGGACACCTAGGGGATAGCCAGGGCCCCCCCAGGGACACCTAGGGGACAGCCAGGGAACCCCAGGGACACCCTGTGCACCCCCAGGGACACCCAGGGCACCCCCAGGGACACCTAGGGGACAGCCAGGGCACCCCAGAGACACCCAGGGCACACCCAGGGACACCTAAGGGACAGCCAGGGCACCCTAGGGACAGCCAGGGCACCCCCAGAGACACGGAGAGCACAGCCAGGGCACCCCCAGGGACACCTAGAGGACAGGCAGGGCACCCCCAGGGACACCTAGGGGACAGCCAGGGCACCCTAGGGACAGCCAGGGCACCCCCAGGGACACCATGGGGACACCCAGGGCACCCCCAGGGACACGTAGGGGACAGCCAGGGCACCCACACGGACAGCTAGGGGACAGCCAAGGAACCCCAGAGACAGCCAGGACCCCCCCAGGGACACCTAGGGGACAGGCAGGGCACCCCCAGGGACAGCCATGGCTCCCCCAGGGACAGCCAGGGCCCCCCCAGGGACACCTAGGGGACAGCCAGGGCTCCCCAGAGACACCCAGGGCACACCCAGGGACACCTAAGGGACAGCCAGGGCACCCTAGGGACAGCCAGGGTACCCCCTAGGACACTTAGGGGACAGCCAGGGCACCCCCAGGGACACTCAGGGCACCCCCAGGGACACCATAGGGACAGCCGGGGCACCCCCAGGGACACCTAGGGCACAGCCAGGGCACCCTAGGGACAGCCAGGGCACCCCCAAGGACACCGAGGGGACAGGCAGGGCACCCCCAGGGACACAGAGGGGACAGGCAGGGCACCCTCAGGGACAGCCAGGGCACCCCCAGGGACACCTAGGGGACAGCCAGGGCACCCTAGGGACAGCCAGGGCACCCCCAAGGACACCGAGGGGACAGGCAGGGCACCCCCAGGGACACTGAGGGGACAGCCAAGGCACCCCAGGGCACGCCAGGGACACCCAGGGCACCCCAGGGACACCTAGGGGACAGCCAGAGCACCCCAGGGCACCCCAGGGACGCCCAGGGCACCCCCAGGGACACCAAGGGGACCTCCAGGGCACCCCCAGGGACACGTACGGGACAGCCAGGGAACCCCAGGGACACCTAGGGGACAGCCAGGGCCCCCCCAGGGACACCTAGGGGACAGCCAGGGCACCCCAGGGACACCCAGGGCACCCCCAGGGACACCAAGGGGACCTCCAGGGCACCCCCAGGGACACGTACGGGACAGCCAGGGAACCCCAGGGACACCTAGGGGACAGCCAGGGCACCCCAGGGCACCCCAGGGACACCCAGGGACACGTACGGGACAGCCAGGGAACCCAAGGGACAACCTGTGCACCCCCAGGGACAGCCAGGGCGCCCCCAGGGACACCTAGGGGACAGCCAGGGCACCCCAGAGACACCCAGGGCACACCCAGGGACACCTAAGGGACAGCCAGGGCACCCTAGGGACAGTCAGGGCGCCCCCAGAGACACGGAGGGCACAGCCAGGGCACCCCGAGAGACACCTAGAGGAGGGGCAGGGCAACCCCAGGGACACCTAGAGGACAGCCAGGGCACCCACAGGGAAAGCCAGGGCACCCCCAGGGACACCTAGGAGACAGCCAGGGCCCCCCCAGGGACACCTAGGGGACAGCCAGGGCACCCAAGGGACACCCAGGGCACCCCCAGGGACACCAAGGGGACCTCCAGGGCACCCCCAGGGACACGTACGGGACAGCCAGGGAACCCCAGGGACACCTAGGGGACAGCCAGGGCCCCCCCAGGGACACCTAGGGGACAGCCAGGGCACTCCAGGGACACCCAGGGCACCCCCAGGGACACCTAGGGGACAGGCAGGGCACCCCAGAGACACCCAGGGCACACCCAGGAACAGCTAAGGGACAGCCAGGGCACCCCAGAGACAGCCAGGGCACCTCCAGGGCCACCGAGGGGGACAGGTAGGGCATCCCAGGGACACGTAGGGGACAGCCTGGGCACCCACTGGGACAGCCAGGGTACACCCAGGGACACCTAGGGGACATCCAGGGCACACCAGGGACACCCAGGGCACCCCCAGGGACACCTAGGGGACCTCCAGGGCACCCCAGGGACACCCTGTGTACCTCCAGGGACACCCCGGGCACCCCCAGGGCACCCCAGAAACAGTCAGGGCACCCCCAAGGACACCTAGCGGACAGCCAGGGCACCCTAGGGACAGCCAGGGCACCCCCAGAGACACCAAAAGCACAGCCAGGGCACCCTAGGGACAGCCAGGGCACCCCCAAGAGCACCTAGGGGCCAGGCAGGGCACCCCCAGGGACACGAGGGTACAGCCAGGGCACCCTAGGGACAGCCAGGGCACCCCCAGGGACACCTAGAGGACACCCAGGGCACCCTAGGGACAGGCAGTGCACCCCCAGGGACACGTAGGCGACAGGCAGGGCATCCCCCTGGACACCTAGAGGACAGCCAAGGCGCCCCCATGGACGACCAGGGGACAGCCAGGGCACCCCAGGGACACCGAGAGGACACCCTGGGCTCCCGCAGGGACACCAAGGGGACAGCCAGGGCACCCCAGGGCACCCCAGGGACACCCAGGGCACCCCAGAGACACCTAGGAGACAGCCAGGGCCCCCCCAGGGACACCTAGGGGACAGCCAGGGCCCCCCCAGGGACACCTTGGGGACAGCCAGGGAACCCCAGTGACACCCTGTGCACCCCCAGGGACACCCAGGGCACCCCCAGGGACACGTACAGGACAGCCACGGCACCCCAGGGACAGCTAGGGCACCCCAGGGACACCTAGGGGACAGCCAGGGCACTCCCAGGGACACCCTGGGCACCCCCAGGGACACCGAGGGGACAGCCAGGGCACCCCAGGGACACCTAGGGGACAGCGAAGGCAACCCCAGGGACACCTTGGGGACAGCTAGGGCACCCCCTGGGCACCCCAGGGACAGTCAGGGCACTCCCAGGGACACCGAGGGGACAGCCAGGGCACTCCAGGGACAGCCAGGACACCCCCAGGGACATCTAGGGCACCCCCCAGGGCACCCTAGGCACAGCCAGGGCACCCCCAGGGACACCTAGGGGACAGTCAGGGCCCCCGCAGGGACACCTAGGGGGACAGCCAGGGCACTCCAGGGACAGCCAGGGCACCCCCAGAGATACCTAGGGGACAGCCAGGACTCCCCCAGGGACCACCAGGGCACCCCCAGTGACACTTAGGGGACAGCCAGGGCACCCCAGGCACACCCAGGGCACACCCAGGGACACCTAAGGGACAGCCAGGGCACCCCCAGGGACACCGAGGTCACAGAAAGGGCACTCTAGGGACAGCCAGGGCACCCCCAGGGACACCTAGGGGACAGCCTGGGCACACCCAGGGACACCCAGGGCACCCCCAGGGACACTGAGGGCACATGCAGGGCACCCTAGGGACAGCCAGGGCACCCCCAAGGACACCTAGGGAACACGCAGGGTACCCCCCGGGACAACGAGGGGATAGCCATGGCACCCCCAGGGACAGCCAGGGCACCCCAGGGACACCTAAGGCACAGCCAGGGGCACCCTCTAGGGACAGCCAGGGAACCCCCAGAGACATCGAGGGCATTGCCAGGGCACCCTAGGGACAGCAAGGGCACCCCCAGGGACACCTAGGGGACAGGCAGGGAACCCCCAGGGACACCTAGGGGACAGCCAGGGCACCCCGAGGGACACCTAGGGGACAGCTAGGGCACCCCCCAGGGACACCTAGGGGACAGCCAGGGCACCCCGAGGGACGCTAGGGCACCCCCAGGGACACCTAGGGGACTGCCAGGGCACCCTAGGGACAGCCAGGGCACCCCCAGGGACACCAAGGGCACAGCCAGGGCACCCCGAGGGACGCTAGGGCACCCCCAGGGACACCTAGGGGACGGCGAGGGCACCCCAGGGACAGCGAGGGCACCCCCAGGGACACGTCGGGGACAGGCAGGGCACCTCCAGGGACACTAGGGGGACAGCCAAGGCAGTCCAGGGCACCCCAGGGACACCCAGGGCACCCCAGGGACACCTAGGGGACAGCCAGGGCACCCCAGGGCACCCCAGGGACGCCCAGGGCACCCCCAGGGACACCTAGGAGACAGCCAGGGTCCCCCCAGGGACACCTAGGGGACAGCCAGGGGACCCCAGGAACACCCAGGGCACCCCCAGGGACACCAAGGGGACCTCCAGGGCACCCCCAGGGACACGTACGGGACAGCCAGGGAACCCAAGGGACAACCTGTGCACCCCCCAGGGACAGCCAGGGCGCCCCCAGGGACACCTAGGGGACAGCCAGGGCACCCCAGAGACACCCAGGGCACACCCAGGGACACCTAAGGGACAGCCAGGGCACCCTAGGGACAGTCAGGGCGCCCCCAGAGACACGGAGGGCACAGCCAGGGCACCCCGAGAGACACCTAGAGGAGGGGCAGGGCAACCCCAGGGACACCTAGAGGACAGCCAGGGCACCCACAGGGAAAACCAGGGCACTTCCAGGGAGACCTAGGAGACAGCCAGGGGCCCCTCCAGGGACACCTAGGGGACAGTCAGGGCACCCCAGGGACACCCAGGGCACCCCCAACAGAGGGAGACACCTATGGGACAGCCTGGGCACCCCCAGGGACACCTAGGGGACAGCCAGGGGCACTCCAGGGACAGCCAGGGCACCCTCAGGGACACCTAGGGGACAGTCAGGGCACCCCAGGGACAACCAGGGCACCCCCAGGGACACCTAGCGGACAGCCAGGGCCCCCCCAGGGACACCTAGGGGACAGCCATAGCTCCCCCAGGGACAGCCAGAGCACCTCCAGGGACACCTAGGGGACAGCCATGGCCCCCCCCAGGGACAGCTAGGGGACAGCCAGGGCACCCCAGAGACACCCAGGGCACCCCCAGAGACACCGAGGGCACAGCCAGGGCACCCCCTAGGACACTTAGGGGACAGGCAGAGAACCCCCAGGGACACCTAGGAGACAGCCAGGGCCCCCTCAGGGACACCTAGGGGACAGTCAGGGCACCCCAGGGACACCCAGGGCACCCCCAGGGACACGTAGGGGACAGCCAGGGCATCCCCAGGGACACCTAGGGGATAGCCAGGGGCCCCCCCAGGGACACCTAGGGGACAGCCAGGGAACCCCAGGGACACCCTGTGCACCCCCAGGGACACCCAGGGCACCCCCAGGGACACCTAGGGGACAGCCAGGGCACCCCAGAGACACCCAGGGCACACCCAGGGGACACCTAAGGGACAGCCAGGGCACCCTAGGGACAGCCAGGGCACCCCCAGAGACACGGAGAGCACAGCCAGGGCACCCCCAGGGACACCTAGAGGACAGGCAGGGCACCCCCAGGGACACCTAGGGGGACAGCCAGGGCACCCTAGGGACAGCCAGGGCACCCCCAGGGACACCATGGGGACACCCAGGGCACCCCCAGGGACACGTAGGGGACAGCCAGGGCACCCACACGGACAGCTAGGGGACAGCCAAGGAACCCCAGAGACAGCCAGGACCCCCCCAGGGACACCTAGGGGACAGGCAGGGCACCCCCAGGGACAGCCATGGCTCCCCCAGGGACAGCCAGGGCCCCCCCAGGGGACACCTAGGGGACAGCCAGGGCTCCCCAGAGACACCCAGGGCACACCCAGGGACACCTAAGGGACAGCCAGGGCACCCTAGGGACAGCCAGGGTACCCCCTAGGACACTTAGGGGACAGCCAGGGCACCCCCAGGGACACTCAGGGCACCCCCAGGGACACCATAGGGACAGCCGGGGCACCCCCAGGGACACCTAGGGCACAGCCAGGGCACCCTAGGGACAGCCAGGGCACCCCCAAGGACACCGAGGGGACAGGCAGGGCACCCCCAGGGACACAGAGGGGACAGGCAGGGCACCCTCAGGGACAGCCAGGGCACCCCCAGGGACACCTAGGGGGACAGCCAGGGCACCCTAGGGACAGCCAGGGCACCCCCAAGGACACCGAGGGGACAGGCAGGGCACCCCCAGGGACACTGAGGGGACAGCCAAGGCACCCCAGGGCACGCCAGGGACACCCAGGGCACCCCAGGGACACCTAGGGGACAGCCAGAGCACCCCAGGGCACCCCAGGGACGCCCAGGGCACCCCCAGGGACACCTAGGAGACAGCCAGGGCCCCCCCAGGGACACCTAGGGGACAGCCAGGGCACCCCAGGGACACCCAGGGCACCCCCAGGGACACCAAGGGGACCTCCAGGGCACCCCCAGGGACACGTACGGGACAGCCAGGGAACCCCAGGGACACCTAGGGGACAGCCAGGGCACCCCAGGGCACCCCAGGGACACCCAGGGACACGTACGGGACAGCCAGGGAACCCAAGGGACAACCTGTGCACCCCCAGGGACAGCCAGGGCGCCCCCCAGGGACACCTAGGGGACAGCCAGGGCACCCCAGAGACACCCAGGGCACACCCAGGGACACCTAAGGGACAGCCAGGGCACCCCAGGGACACCTAGGGGACAGCGAAGGCAACCCCAGGGACACCTTGGGGACAGCTAGGGCACCCCCTGGGCACCCCAGGGACAGTCAGGGCACTCCCAGGGACACCGAGGGGACAGCCAGGGCACCCCGAGAGACACCTTAGAGGAGGGGCAGGGCAACCCCAGGGACACCTAGAGGACAGCCAGGGCACCCCAGGGACACCCTGTGTACCTCCAGGGACACCCCGGGCACCCCCAGGGCACCCCCAGAAACAGTCAGGGCACCCCCAAGGACACCTAGCGGACAGCCAGGGCACCCTAGGGACAGCCAGGGCACCCCCAGAGACACCAAAAGCACAGCCAGGGCACCCTAGGGACAGCCAGGGCACCCCCAAGAGCACCTAGGGGCCAGGCAGGGCACCCCCAGGGACACGAGGGTACAGCCAGGGCACCCTAGGGACAGCCAGCGGCACCCCCAGGGACACCTAGAGGACACCCAGGGCACCCTAGGGACAGGCAGTGCACCCCCAGGGACACGTAGGCGACAGGCAGGGCATCCCCCTGGACACCTAGAGGACAGCCAAGGCGCCCCCATGGACGACCAGGGGACAGCCAGGGCACCCCAGGGGACACCGAGAGGACACCCTGGGCTCCCGCAGGGACACCAAGGGGACAGCCAGGGCACCCCAGGGCACCCCAGGGACACCCAGGGCACCCAGAGACACCTAGGAGACAGCCAGGGCCCCCCCAGGGACACCTAGGGGACAGCCAGGGCCCCCCCAGGGACACCTTGGGGACAGCCAGGGAACCCCAGTGACACCCTGTGCACCCCCAGGGACACCCAGGGCACCCCCAGGGACACGTACAGGACAGCCACGGCACCCCAGGGACAGCTAGGGCACCCCAGGGACACCTAGGGGACAGCCAGGGCACTCCCAGGGACACCCTGGGCACCCCCAGGACACCGAGGGGACAGCCAGGGCACCCCAGGGACACCTAGGGGACAGCGAAGGCAACCCCAGGGACACCTTGGGGGACAGCTAGGGCACCCCCTGGGCACCCCAGGGGACAGTCAGGGCACTCCCAGGGACACCGAGGGGACAGCCAGGGCACTCCAGGGACAGCCAGGACACCCCCAGGGACATCTAGGGCACCCCCAGGGCACCCTAGGCACAGCCAGGGCACCCCCAGGGACACCTAGGGGACAGTCAGGGCCCCCCGCAGGGACACCTAGGGGACAGCCAGGGCACTCCAGGGACAGCCAGGGCACCCCCAGAGATACCTAGGGGACAGCCAGGACTCCCCCCAGGGACCACCAGGGCACCCCCAGTGACACTTAGGGGACAGCCAGGGCACCCCAGGCACACCCAGGGCACACCCAGGGACACCTAAGGGACAGCCAGGGCACCCCCAGGGGACACCGAGGGTCACAGAAAGGGCACTCTAGGGACAGCCAGGGCACCCCCAGGGACACCTAGGGGACAGCCTGGGCACACCCAGGGACACCCAGGGCACCCCCAGGGACACTGAGGGCACATCCAGGGCACCCTAGGGACAGCCAGGGCACCCCCAAGGACACCTAGGGAACACGCAGGGTACCCCCCGGGACAACGAGGGGATAGCCATGGCACCCCCAGGGACAGCCAGGGCACCCCAGGGACACCTAAGGCACAGCCAGGGCACCCTAGGGACAGCCAGGGAACCCCCAGAGACATCGAGGGCATTGCCAGGGCACCCTAGGGACAGCAAGGGCACCCCCAGGGACACCTAGGGGACAGGCAGGGAACCCCCCAGGGACACCTAGGGGACAGCCAGGGCACCCCGAGGGGACACCTAGGGGACAGCTAGGGCACCCCCAGGGACACCTAGGGGACAGCCAGGGCACCCCGAGGGACGCTAGGGCACCCCCAGGGACACCTAGGGGACTGCCAGGGCACCCTAGGGACAGCCAGGGCACACCCCCCAGGGACACCAAGGGCACAGCCAGGGCACCCCGAGGGACGCTAGGGCACCCCCAGGGACACCTAGGGGACGGCGAGGGCACCCCAGGGACAGCGAGGGCACCCCCAGGGACACGTCGGGGACAGGCAGGGCACCTCCAGGGACACTAGGGGACAGCCAAGGCAGTCCAGGGCACCCCAGGGACACCCAGGGCACCCCAGGGACACCTAGGGGACAGCCAGGGCACCCCAGGGCACCCCAGGGACGCCCAGGGCACCCCCAGGGACACCTAGGAGACAGCCAGGGTCCCCCCAGGGACACCTAGGGGACAGCCAGGGGACCCCAGGAACACCCAGGGCACCCCCAGGGACACCAAGGGGACCTCCAGGGCACCCCCAGGGACACGTACGGGACAGCCAGGGAACCCAAGGGACAACCTGTGCACCCCCAGGGACAGCCAGGGCGCCCCCAGGGACACCTAGGGGACAGCCAGGGCACCCCAGAGACACCCAGGGCACACCCAGGGACACCTAAGGGACAGCCAGTGGCACCCTAGGGACAGTCAGGGCGCCCCCCAGAGACACGGAGGGCACAGCCAGGGCACCCCGAGAGACACCTAGAGGAGGGGCAGGGCAACCCCAGGGACACCTAGAGGACAGCCAGGGCACCCACAGGGAAAACCAGGGCACTTCCAGGGAGACCTAGGAGACAGCCAGGGCCCCTCCAGGGACACCTAGGGGACAGTCAGGGCACCCCAGGGACACCCAGGGCACCCCCAGGGACACCTATGGGACAGCCTGGGCACCCCCAGGGACACCTAGGGGACAGCCAGGGCACTCCAGGGACAGCCAGGGCACCCTCAGGCCAGGGGACAGCCAGGGCCACCCTCAGGGACACCTAGGGGACAGTCAGGGCACCCCAGGGACAACCAGGGCACCCCCAGGGACACCTAGCGGACAGCCAGGGCCCCCCCAGGGACACCTAGGGGACAGCCATAGCTCCCCCAGGGACAGCCAGAGCACCTCCAGGGACACCTAGGGGGACAGCCATGGCCCCCCCAGGGGACAGCTAGGGGACAGCCAGGGCACCCCAGAGACACCCAGGGCACCCCCAGAGACACCGAGGGCACAGCCAGGGCACCCCCTAGGACACTTAGGGGACAGGCAGAGAACCCCCAGGGGACACCTAGGAGACAGCCAGCCCAGGGCACCCCCAGGGACACGTAGGGGACAGCCAGGCATCCCCAGGGACACCTAGGGGATAGCCAGGGCCCCCCCAGGGACACCTAGGGGACAGCCAGGGAACCCCAGGGACACCCTGTGCACCCCCAGGGACACCCAGGGCACCCCCAGGGACACCTAGGGGACAGCCAGGGCACCCCAGAGACACCCAGGGCACACCCAGGGACACCTAAGGGACAGCCAGGGCACCCTAGGGACAGCCAGGGCACCCCCAGAGACACGGAGAGCACAGCCAGGGCACCCCCAGGGACACCTAGAGGACAGGCAGGGCACCCCCAGGGACACCTAGGGGACAGCCAGGGCACCCTAGGGACAGCCAGGGCACCCCCAGGGACACCATGGGGACACCCAGGGCACCCCCAGGGACACGTAGGGGACAGCCAGGGCACCCACACGGACAGCTAGGGGACAGCCAAGGAACCCCAGAGACAGCCAGGACCCCCCCAGGGACACCTAGGGGACAGGCAGGGCACCCCCAGGGACAGCCATGGCTCCCCCAGGGACAGCCAGGGCCCCCCCAGGGACACCTAGGGGACAGCCAGGGCTCCCCAGAGACACCCAGGGCACACCCAGGGACACCTAAGGGACAGCCAGGGCACCCTAGGGACAGCCAGGGTACCCCCTAGGACACTTAGGGGACAGCCAGGGCACCCCCAGGACACTCAGGGGCACCCCCAGGGACACCATAGGGACAGCCGGGGCACCCCCAGGGACACCTAGGGCACAGCCAGGGGCACCCTAGGGACAGCCAGGGCACCCCCAAGGACACCGAGGGGACAGGCAGGGCACCCCCAGGGACACAGAGGGGACAGGCAGGGCACCCTCAGGGACAGCCAGGGGCACCCCCAGGGACACCTAGCGGACAGCCAGGGCACCCTAGGGACAGCCAGGGCACCCCCAAGGACACCGAGGGGACAGGCAGGGCACCCCCAGGGACACTGAGGGGACAGCCAAGGCACCCCAGGGCACGCCAGGGACACCCAGGGCACCCCAGGGACACCTAGGGGACAGCCAGAGCACCCCAGGGCACCCCAGGGACGCCCAGGGCACCCCCAGGGACACCTAGGAGACAGCCAGGGCCCCCCCAGGGACACCTAGGGGACAGCCAGGGCACCCCAGGGACACCCAGGGCACCCCCAGGGACACCAAGGGGACCTCCAGGGCACCCCCAGGGACACGTACGGGACAGCCAGGGAACCCCAGGGACACCTAGGGGACAGCCAGGGCACCCCAGGGCACCCCAGGGACACCAGGGACACGTACGGGACAGCCAGGGAACCCAAGGGACAACCTGTGCACCCCCAGGGACAGCCAGGGCGCCCCCAGGGACACCTAGGGGACAGCCAGGGCACCCCAGAGACACCCAGGGCACACCCAGGGACACCTAAGGGACAGCCAGGGCACCCTAGGGACAGTCAGGGCGCCCCCAGAGACACGGAGGGCACAGCCAGGGCACCCCGAGAGACACCTAGAGGAGGGGCAGGGCAAACCCAGGGACACCTAGAGGACAGCCAGGGCACCCACAGGGAAAGCCAGGCACTTCCAGGGGAGACCTAGGAGACAGCCAGGGCCCCCCCAGGGACACCTAGGGGGACAGTCAGGGCACCCCAGGGACACCCAGGGCACCCCCAGGGACACCTATGGGACAGCCTGGGCACCCCCAGGGACACCTAGGGACAGCCAGGGGCACTCCAGGGACAGCCAGGGCACCCTAAGGGACACCTAGGGGACAGTCAGGGCACCCCAGGGACAACCAGGGCACCCCCAGGGACACCTAGGGGACAGCCATAGCTCCCCCAGGGACAGCCAGAGCACCTCCAGGGACACCTAGGGGACAGCCAGGGCCCCCCCAGGGACAGCTAGGGGACAGCCAGGGCACCCCAGAGACACCCAGGGCACACCCAGGGACACCTAAGGGTCAGCCAGGGCACCCTAGGGACAGCCAGGGCACCCCCAGAGACACCGAGGGCACAGCCAGGGCACCCCCTAGGACACTTAGGGGACAGGCAGAGAACCCCCAGGGACACCTAGGAGACAGCCAGGGCCCCCTCAGGGACACCTAGGGGACAGTCAGGGCACCCCAGGGACACCCAGGGCACCCCCAGGGGACACGTAGGGGACAGCCAGGGCATCCCCAGGGACACCTAGGGGATAGCCAGGGCCCCCCCCAGGGACACCCTAGGGGACAGCCAGGGAACTTCAGGGACACCCTGTGCACCCCCAGGGACACCCAGGGCACCCCCAGGGACACCTAGGGGACAGCCAGGGCACCCCAGAGACACCCAGGGGCACACCCAGGGACACCTAAGGGACAGCCAGGGCACCCTAGGGACAGCCAGGGCACCCCCAGAGACACGGAGAGCACAGCCAGGGCACCCCCAGGGACACCTAGAGGACAGGCAGGGCACCCCCAGGGACACCTAGGGGACAGCCAGGGCACCCTAGGGAAAGCCAGGGCACCCCCAGGGACACCATGGGGACACCCAGGGCACCCCCAGGGACACGTAGGGGACAGCCAGGGCACCCACACGGACAGCTAGGGGACAGCCAAGGAACCCCAGAGACAGCCAGGACCCCCCCAGGGACACCTAGGGGACAGGCAGGGCACCCCCAGGGACAGCCATGGCTCCCCCAGGGACAGCCAGGGCCCCCCCAGGGACACCTAGGGGACAGCCAGGGCTCCCCAGAGACACCCAGGGCACACCCAGGGACACCTAAGGGACAGCCAGGGCACCCTAGGGACAGCCAGGGTACCCCCTAGGACACTTAGGGGACAGCCAGGGCACCCCCAGGGACACTCAGGGCACCCCCAGGGACACCATAGGGACAGCCGGGGCACACCCAGCGACACCTAGGGCACAGCCAGGGCACCCTAGGGACAGCCAGGGCACCCCCAAGGACACCGAGGGGACAGGCAGGGCACCCCCAGGGACAGAGAGGGGACAGGCAGGGCACGCTCAGGGACAGCCAGGGCACCCCCAGGGACACCTAGGGGACAGCCAGGGCACCCTAGGGACAGCCAGGGCACCCCCAAGGACACCGAGGGGACAGGCAGGGCACCCCCAGGGACACTGAGGGGACAGCCAAGGCACCCCAGGGCACGCCAGGGACACCCAGGGCACCCCAGGGACACCTAGGGGACAGCCAGGGCACCCCAGGGCACCCCAGGGACGCCCAGGGCACCCCAGGGACACCTAGGAGACAGCCAGGGCCCCCCCAGGGACACCTAGGGGACAGCCAGGGCACCCCAGGGACACCCAGGGCACCCCCAGGGACACCAAGGGGACCTCCAGGGCACCCCCAGGGACAAGTACGGGACAGCCAGGGAACCCCAGGGACACCTAGGGGACAGCCAGGGCACCCCAGGGCACCCCAGGGACACCCAGGGACACGTACGGGACAGCCAGGGAACCCAAGGGACAACCTGTGCACCCCCAGGGACAGCCAGGGCGCCCCCAGGGACACCTAGGGGACAGCCAGGGCACCCCAGAGACACCCAGGGCACACCCAGGGACACCTAAGGGACAGCCAGGGCACCCTAGGGACAGTCAGGGCGCCCCCAGAGACACGGAGGGCACAGCCAGGGCACCCCGAGAGACCCCTAGAGGAGGGGCAGGGCAACCCAGGGACACCTAGAGGACAGCCAGGGCACCCACAGGGAAAGCCAGGGCACCCCCAGGGACACCTAGGAGACAGCCAGGGCCCCCCCAGGGACACCTAGGGGACAGCCAGGGCACCCCAGGGACACCCAGGGCACCCCCAGGGACACCAAGGGGACCTCCAGGGCACCCCCAGGGACACGTACGGGACAGCCAGGGAACCCCAGGGACACCTAGGGGACAGCCAGGGCCCCCCCAGGGACACCTAGGGGACAGCCAGGGCACTCCAGGGACACCCAGGGCACCCCCAGGGACACCTAGGGGACAGGCAGGGCACCCCAGAGACACCCAGGGCACACCCAGGAACAGCTAAGGGACAGCCAGGGCACCCCAGAGACAGCCAGGGCACCTCCAGGGCCACCGAGGGGACAGGTAGGGCATCCCAGGGACACGTAGGGGACAGCCTGGGCACCCACTGGGACAGCCAGGGTACACCCAGGGACACCTAGGGGACATCCAGGGCACACCAGGGACACCCAGGGCACCCCCAGGGACACCTAGGGGACCTCCAGGGCACCCCAGGGACACCCTGTGTACCTCCAGGGACACCCCGGGCACCCCCAGGGCACCCCAGAAACAGTCAGGGCACCCCCAAGGACACCTAGCGGACAGCCAGGGCACACCCAGGGACACGTAGGGTACAGCCAGGGCACCCTAGGGACAGCCAGGGCACCCCCAGAGACACCAAAAGCACAGCCAGGGCACCCTAGGGACAGCCAGGGCACCCCCAAGAGCACCTAGGGGCCAGGCAGGGCACCCCCAGGGACACGAGGGTACAGCCAGGGCACCCTAGGGACAGCCAGGGCACCCCCAGGGACACCTAGAGGACACCCAGGGCACCCTAGGGACAGGCAGTGCACCCCCAGGGACACGTAGGCGACAGGCAGGGCATCCCCCTGGACACCTAGAGGACAGCCAAGGCGCCCCCAGGGACGACCAGGGGACAGCCAGGGCACCCCAGGGACACCGAGAGGACACCCTGGGCTCCCGCAGGGACACCAAGGGGACAGCCAGGGCACCCCAGGGCACCCCAGGGACACCCAGGGCACCCCAGAGACACCTAGGAGACAGCCAGGGCCCCCCCAGGGACACCTAGGGGACAGCCAGGGCCCCCCCAGGGACACCTTGGGGACAGCCAGGGAACCCCAGGGACACCCTGTGCACCCCCAGGGACACCCAGGGCACCCCCAGGGACACGTACAGGACAGCCACGGCACCCCAGGGACAGCTAGGGCACCCCAGGGACACCTAGGGGACAGCCAGGGCACTCCCAGGGACACCCTGGGCACCCCCAGGGACACCGAGGGGACAGCCAGGGCACCCCAGGGACACCTAGGGGACAGCGAAGGCAACCCCAGGGACACCTTGGGGACAGCTAGGGCACCCCCTGGGCACCCCAGGGACAGTCAGGGCACTCCCAGGGACACCGAGGGGACAGCCAGGGCACTCCAGCGACAGCCAGGACACCCCCAGGGACATCTAGGGCACCCCCAGGGCACCCTAGGCACAGCCAGGGCACCCCCAGGGACACCTAGGGGACAGTCAGGGCCCCCCGCAGGGACACCTAGGGGACAGCCAGGGCACTCCAGGGACAGCCAGGGCACCCCCAGAGATACCTAGGGGACAGCCAGGACTCCCCCAGGGACCACCAGGGCACCCCCAGTGACACTTAGGGGACAGCCAGGGCACCCCAGGCACACCCAGGGCACACCCAGGGACACCTAAGGGACAGCCAGGGCACCCCCAGGGACACCGAGGTCACAGAAAGGGCACTCTAGGGACAGCCAGGGCACCCCCAGGGACACCTAGGGGACAGCCTGGGCACACCCAGGGACACCCAGGGCACCCCCAGGGACACTGAGGGCACATCCAGGGCACCCTAGGGACAGCCAGGGCACCCCCAAGGACACCTAGGGAACACGCAGGGTACCCCCCGGGACAACGAGGGGACAGCCATGGCACCCCCAGGGACAGCCAGGGCACCCCAGGGACACCTAAGGCACAGCCAGGGCACCCTAGGGACAGCCAGGGAACCCCCAGAGACATCGAGGGCATTGCCAGGGCACCCTAGGGACAGCAAGGGCACCCCCAGGGACACCTAGGGGACAGGCAGGGAACCCCCAGGGACACCTAGGGGACAGCCAGGGCACCCCGAGGGACACCTAGGGGACAGCTAGGGCACCCCCAGGGACACCTAGGGGACAGCCAGGGCACCCCGAGGGACGCTAGGGCACCCCCAGGGACACCTAGGGGACTGCCAGGGCACCCTAGGGACAGCCAGGGCACCCCCAGGGACACCAAGGGCACAGCCAGGGCACCCCGAGGGACGCTAGGGCACCCCCAGGGACACCTAGGGGACGGCGAGGGCACCCCAGGGACAGCGAGGGCACCCCCAGGGACACGTCGGGGACAGGCAGGGCACCTCCAGGGACACTAGGGGACAGCCAAGGCAGTCCAGGGCACCCCAGGGACACCCAGGGCAGCCCAGGGACACCTAGGGGACAGCCAGGGCACCCCAGGGCACCCCAGGGACGCCCAGGGCACCCCCAGGGACACCTAGGAGACAGCCAGGGTCCCCCCAGGGACACCTAGGGGACAGCCAGGGGACCCCAGGAACACCCAGGGCACCCCCAGGGACACCAAGGGGACCTCCAGGGCACCCCCAGGGACACGTACGGGACAGCCAGGGAACCCAAGGGACAACCTGTGCACCCCCAGGGACAGCCAGGGCGCCCCCAGGGACACCTAGGGGACAGCCAGGGCACCCCAGAGACACCCAGGGCACACCCAGGGACACCTAAGGGACAGCCAGGGCACCCTAGGGACAGTCAGGGCGCCCCCAGAGACACGGAGGGCACAGCCAGGGCACCCCGAGAGACACCAAGAGGAGGGGCAGGGCAACCCCAGGGACACCTAGAGGACAGCCAGGGCACCCACAGGGAAAGCCAGGGCACTTCCAAGGAGACCTAGGAGACAGCCAGGGCCCCCCCAGGGACACCTAGGGGACAGTCAGGGCACCCCAGGGACACCCAGGGCACCCCCAGGGACACCTATGGGACAGCCTGGGCACCCCCAGGGACACCTAGGGGACAGCCAGGGCACTCCAGGGACAGCCAGGGCACCCTCAGGGACACCTAGGGGACAGTCAGGGCACCCCAGGGACAACCAGGGCACCCCCAGGGACACCTAGCGGACAGCCAGGGCCCCCCCAGGGACACCTAGGGGACAGCCATAGCTCCCCCAGGGACAGCCAGAGCACCTCCAGGGACACCTAGGGGACAGCCATGGCCCCCCCAGGGACAGCTAGGGGACAGCCAGGGCACCCCAGAGACACCCAGGGCACCCCCAGAGACACCGAGGGCACAGCCAGGGCACCCCCTAGGACACTTAGGGGACAGGCAGAGAACCCCCAGGGACACCTAGGAGACAGCCAGGGCCCCCTCAGGGACACCTAGGGGACAGTCAGGGCACCCCAGGGACACCCAGGGCACCCCCAGGGACACGTAGGGGACAGCCAGGGCATCCCCAGGGACACCTAGGGGATAGCCAGGGCCCCCCCAGGGACACCTAGGGGACAGCCAGGGAACCCCAGGGACACCCTGTGCACCCCCAGGGACACCCAGGGCACCCCCAGGGACACCTAGGGGACAGCCAGGGCACCCCAGAGACACCCAGGGCACACCCAGGGACACCTAAGGGACAGCCAGGGCACCCTAGGGACAGCCAGGGCACCCCCAGAGACACGGAGAGCACAGCCAGGGCACCCCCAGGGACACCTAGAGGACAGGCAGGGCACCCCCAGGGACACCTAGGGGACAGCCAGGGCACCCTAGGGAAAGCCAGGGCACCCCCAGGGACACCATGGGGACACCCAGGGCACCCCCAGGGACACGTAGGGGACAGCCAGGGCACCCACACGGACAGCTAGGGGACAGCCAAGGAACCCCAGAGACAGCCAGGAACCCCCAGGGACACCTAGGGGACAGGCAGGGCACCCCCAGGGACAGCCATGGCTCCCCCAGGGACAGCCAGGGCCCCCCCAGGGACACCTAGGGGACAGCCAGGGCTCCCCAGAGACACCCAGGGCACACCCAGGGACACCTAAGGGACAGCCAGGGCACCCTAGGGACAGCCAGGGTACCCCATAGGACACTTAGGGGACAGCCAGGGCACCCCCAGGGACACTCAGGGCACCCCCCAGGGACACCATAGGGACAGCCGGGGCACACCCAGCGACACCTAGGGCACAGCCAGGGCACCCTAGGGACAGCCAGGGCACCCCCAAGGACACCGAGGGGACAGGCAGGGCACCCCCCAGGGACACAGAGGGGACAGGCAGGGCACCCTCAGGGACAGCCAGGGCACCCCCAGGGACACCTAGGGGACAGCCAGGGCACCCTAGGGACAGCCAGGGCACCCCCAAGGACACCGAGGGGACAGGCAGGGCACCCCCAGGGACACTGAGGGGACAGCCAAGGCACCCCAGGGCAACGCCAGGGACACCCAGGGCACCCCAGGGACACCTAGGGGACAGCCAGGGCAACCCAGGGCACCCCAGGGACGCCCAGGGCACCCCCAGGGACACCTAGGAGACAGCCAGGGCCCCCCCAGGGACACCTAGGGGACAGCCAGGGCACCCCAGGGACACCCAGGGCACCCCCAGGGACACCAAGGGGACCTCCAGGGCACCCCCAGGGACACGTACGGGACAGCCAGGGAACCCCAGGGACACCTAGGGGACAGCCAGGGCCCCCCCAGGGACACCTAGGGGACAGCCAGGGCACTCCAGGGACACCCAGGGCACCCCCAGGGACACCTAGGGGACAGCCAGGGCACTCCCAGGGACACCCTGGGCACCCCCAGGGACACCGAGGGGACAGCCAGGGCACCCCAGGGACACCTAGGGGACAGCGAAGGCAACCCCAGGGACACCTTGGGGACAGCTAGGGCACCCCCTGGGCACCCCAGGGACAGTCAGGGCACCCCCAGGGACACCGAGGGGACAGAAAGGGCACCCTAGGGACAGCCAGGGCACCCCCAGGGACACCTAGGGGACAGCCTGGGCACACCCAGGGACACCCAGGGCACCCCCAGGGACACTGAGGGCACATCCAGGGCACCCTAGGGACAGCCAGGGCACCCCCAAGGACACCTAGGGAACACGCAGGGTACCCCCCGGGACAACGAGGGGACAGCCATGGCACCCCCAGGGACAGCCAGGGCACCCCAGGGACACCTAAGGCACAGCCAGGGCACCCTAGGGACAGCCAGGGAACCCCCAGAGACATCGAGGGCATTGCCAGGGCACCCTAGGGACAGCAAGGGCACCCCCAGGGACACCTAGGGGACAGGCAGGGAACCCCCAGGGACACCTAGGGGACAGCCAGGGCACCCCGAGAGGCACCTAGGGGACAGCTAGGGCACCCCCAGGGACACCTAGGGGACAGCCAGGGCACCCCGAGGGACGCTAGGGCACCCCCAGGGACACCTAGGGGACTGCCAGGGCACCCTAGGGACAGCCAGGGCACCCCCAGGGACACCAAGGGCACAGCCAGGGCACCCCGAGGGACGCTAGGGCACCCCCAGGGACACCTAGGGGACGGCGAGGGCACCCCAGGGACAGCGAGGGCACCCCCAGGGACACGTCGGGGACAGGCAGGGCACCTCCAGGGACACTAGGGGACAGCCAAGGCAGTCCAGGGCACCCCAGGGACACCCAGGGCACCCCAGGGACACCTAGGGGACAGCCAGGGCACCCCAGGGCACCCCAGGGACGCCCAGGGCACCCCCAGGGACACCTAGGAGACAGCCAGGGTCCCCCCAGGGACACCTAGGGGACAGCCAGGGGACCCCAGGAACACCCAGGGCACCCCCAGGGACAACAAGGGGACCTCCAGGGCACCCCCAGGGACACGTACGGGACAGCCAGGGAACCCAAGGGACAACCTGTGCACCCCCAGGGACAGCCAGGGCGCCCCCAGGGACACCTAGGGGACAGCCAGGGCACCCCAGAGACACCCAGGGCACACCCAGGGACACCTAAGGGACAGCCAGGGCACCCTAGGGACAGTCAGGGCGCCCCCAGAGACACGGAGGGCACAGCCAGGGCACCCCGAGAGACACCTAGAGGAGGGGCAGGGCAACCCCAGGGACACCTAGAGGACAGCCAGGGCACCCACAGGGAAAGCCAGGGCACTTCCAGGGAGACCTAGGAGACAGCCAGGGCCCCCCCAGGGACACCTAGGGGACAGTCAGGGCACCCCAGGGACACCCAGGGCACCCCCAGGGACACCTATGGGACAGCCTGGGCACCCCCAGGGACACCTAGGGGACAGCCAGGGCACTCCAGGGACAGCCAGGGCACCCTCAGGGACACCTAGGGGACAGCCAGGGCACTCCAGGGACAGCCAGGGCACCCTCAGGGACACCTAGGAGACAGCCAGGGCCCCCCCCAGGGACACCTAGGGGACAGCCAGGGCCCCCCCAGGGACACCTAGGGGACAGCCATAGCTCCCCCAGGGACAGCCAGAGCACCTCCAGGGACACCTAGGGGACAGCCAGGGCCCCCCCAGGGACAGCTAGGGGACAGCCAGGGCACCCCAGAGACACCCAGGGCACACCCAGGGACACCTAAGGGTCAGCCAGGGCACCCTAGGGACAGCCAGGGCACCCCCAGAGACACCGAGGGCACAGCCAGGGCACCCCCTAGGACACTTAGGGGACAGGCAGAGAACCCCCAGGGACACCTAGGAGACAGCCAGGGCCCCCTCAGGGACACCTAGGGGACAGTCAGGGCACCCCAGGGACACCCAGGGCACCCCCAGGGACACGTAGGGGACAGCCAGGGCATCCCCAGGGACACCTAGGGGATAGCCAGGGCCCCCCCAGGGACACCTAGGGGACAGCCAGGGAACCCCAGGGACACCCTGTGCACCCCCAGGGACACCCAGGGCACCCCCAGGGACACCTAGGGGACAGCCAGGGCACCCCAGAGAAACCCAGGGCACACCCAGGGACACCTAAGGGACAGCCAGGGCACCCTAGGGACAGCCAGGGCACCCCCAGAGACACGGAGAGCACAGCCAGGGCACCCCCAGGGACACCTAGAGGACAGGCAGGGCACCCCCAGGGACACCTAGGGGACAGCCAGGGCACCCTAGGGAAAGCCAGGGCACCCCCAGGGACACCATGGGGACACCCAGGGCACCCCCAGGGACACGTAGGGGACAGCCAGGGCACCCACACGGACAGCTAGGGGACAGCCAAGGAACCCCAGAGACAGCCAGGACCCCCCCAGGGACACCTAGGGGACAGGCAGGGCACCCCCAGGGACAGCCATGGCTCCCCCAGGGACAGCCAGGGCCCCCCCAGGGACACCTAGGGGACAGCCAGGGCTCCCCAGAGACACCCAGGGCACACCCAGGGACACCTAAGGGACAGCCAGGGCACCCTAGGGACAGCCAGGGTACCCCCTAGGACACTTTGGGGACAGCCAGGGCACCCCCAGGGACACTCAGGGCACCCCCAGGGTCACCATAGGGACAGCCGGGGCACCCCCAGGGACACCTAGGGGACAGCCAGGGCACCCCAGGGACACCCTGTGCACCCCCAGGGAAACCCAGGGCACACCCAGCGACACCTAGGGCACAGCCAGGGCACCCTAGGGACAGCCAGGGCACCCCCAAGGACACCGAGGGGACAGGCAGGGCACCCCCAGGGACACAGAGGGGACAGGCAGGGCACCCTCAGGGACAGCCAGGGCACCCCCAGGGACACCTAGGGGACAGCCAGGGCACCCTAGGGACAGCCAGGGCACCCCCAAGGACACCGAGGGGACAGGCAGGGCACCCCCAGGGACACTGAGGGGACAGCCAAGGCACCCCAGGGCACGCCAGGGACACCCAGGGCACCCCAGGGACACCTAGGGGACAGCCAGGGCACCCCAGGGCACCCCAGGGACGCCCAGGGCACCCCCAGGGACACCTAGGAGACAGCCAGGGCCCCCCCAGGGACACCTAGGGGACAGCCAGGGCACCCCAGGGACACCCAGGGCACCCCCAGGGACACCAAGGGGACCTCCAGGGCACCCCCAGGGACACGTACGGGACAGCCAGGGAACCCCAGGGACACCTAGGGGACAGCCAGGGCCCCCCCAGGGACACCTAGGGGACAGCCAGGGCACTCCAGGGACACCCAGGGCACCCCCAGGGACACCTAGGGGACAGGCAGGGCACCCCAGAGACACCCAGGGCACACCCAGGAACAGCTAAGGGACAGCCAGGGCACCCCAGAGACAGCCAGGGCACCTCCAGGGCCACCGAGGGGACAGGTAGGGCATCCCAGGGACACGTAGGGGACAGCCTGGGCACCCACTGGGACAGCCAGGGTACACCCAGGGACACCTAGGGGACATCCAGGGCACACCAGGGACACCCAGGGCACCCCCAGGGACACCTAGGGGACCTCCAGGGCACCCCAGGGACACCCTGTGTACCTCCAGGGACACCCCGGGCACCCCCAGGGCACCCCAGAGACAGTCAGGGCACCCCCAAGGACACGTAGCGGACAGCCAGGGCACACCCAGGGACACGTAGGGTACAGCCAGGGCACCCTAGGGACAGCCAGGGCACCCTCAGAGACACCAAAAGCACAGCAAGGGCACCCTAGGGACAGCCAGGGCACCCCCAAGAGCACCTAGGGGCCAGGCAGGGCACCCCCAGGGACACGAGGGTACAGCCAGGGCACCCTAGGGACAGCCAGGGCACCCCCAGGGACACCTAGAGGACACCCAGGGCACCCTAGGGACAGGCAGTGCACCCCCCAGGGACACGTAGGCGACAGGCAGGGCATCCCCCTGGACACCTAGAGGACAGCCAAGGCGCCCCCAGGGACGACCAGGGGACAGCCAGGGCACCCCAGGGACACCGAGAGGACACCCTGGGCTCCCGCAGGGACACCAAGAGGACAGCCAGGGCACCCCAGGGCACCCCAGGGACACCCAGGGCACCCCAGAGACACCTAGGAGACAGCCAGGGCCCCCCCAGGGACACCTAGGGGACAGCCAGGGCCCCCCCAGGGACACCTTGGGGACAGACAGGGAACCCCAGGGACACCCTGTGCACCCCCAGGGACACCCAGGGCACCCCTAGGGACATCTAGGGGACAGCCAGGGAACCCAAGGGACACCCTGTGCACCCCCAGGGACACCCAGGGCACAGGCAGGGACACCTAGGGCACAGCCAGGACACCCTAGGGACAGCCAGGGCACCCCCAAGGACACCTAGGGGACAAGCAGGGCACCCCCAGGGACACCTAGGGGACAGCCAGGGCAGCCTAGGGACAGCGAGGGCACCCCCAGGGACACGTAGGGACAGCCAGGGCACCCACAGGGACACCCAGGGCACCCACAGGGACACCTGGGGGACCTCCAGGGCACCCCCAGGGACACGTACGGGACAGCCAGGGAACCCCAGGGACACCCAGGGCACCCCCAGGGACACCAAGGGGACAGCCAGGGCACCCCCAGGGACACCTAGAGGACAGCTAGGGCCCCCCCAGGGACACCAAGGGGACAGCCAGGGAACCCCAGGGACACCCTGTGCACCCCCAGGGACACGTAGGGGAAAGGCAGGGAACCCCCAGGGACACCGAGGGGACAGCCAGGGCACCCTAGGGACGGCCAGGGCACCCCCAGAGTCACCCAGGGCACCCACAGGGACACCTAGGGGACAGCCTGGGCACCCCCAGGGACACCAAGGGGACAGCCATGGCGCCCCCAGGGACAGCCAGAGCACCCCAGGGACACCTAGGGGACAGCCAGGGCCCCCCCAGGGACACCTAGGGGACAGCCAGGGCACCCCAGGGCACCCCAGGGACAGCCAGGGCACCCCAGGGACACGTAGGGGACAGCCAGGGCACCCACAGGGACAGCCAGGGCACCCCCAGGGACACCTAGGAGACAACCAAGGCTCCCCCAGGGACACCAAGGGGACAGCCAGGGCACGCCAGGGAAACCCAGGGCACCCCCAGGAACGCCTAGGGGACCTCCAGGGCACCCCCAGGGAAACGTACGGGACAGCCAGGGAACCCCAGGGACACCCTGTGCACCCCCAGGGACAGCCAGGGCACCCCCAGGGACACCTAGGGGACAGCCAGGGCTCCCCAGAGACACCCAGGGCACACCCAGGGACACCTAGGGGAAACCTGGGCACCCCCAGGGACAGCCAGGGCATCCCCAGGGACACCTAGGGGACAGCCGGGGCACCCCCAGGGACACCTAGGGGACAGCCAGTGCACTCCAGGGACAGCCAGGCCACCCCCAGGGACAGCGAGGGCACAGCCAGGGCACCCTAGGGACAGCCAGGACACCCCCTAGGACACTTAGGGCACAGGCAGGGCACCTCCAGGGACAACTAGAGGACAGCCAGGGCACCCCAGGGACACCCAGGGGACAGCCAGGGCACCCTATGGACAGCCAGGGCACCCCCAGGGACACCTAGGGGACAGCCAGGGGCACCCCCAGGGACACCCAGGGCACCCCCAGGGACACCTAGGGGACAGCCGGGGCCCCCCAGGGACACCTAGGGGACAGCCAGGGCTCCCCAGAGACACCCAGGGCACACCCAGGGACACCTAAGGGACAGCCAGGGCACCCTAGGGACAGCCAGGGTACCCCCTAGGACACTTAGGGGACAGCCAGGGCACCCCCAGGGACACTCAGGGCACCCCCAGGGACACCTAGGGGACAGCCGGGGCACCCCCAGGGACACCTAGGGGACAGCCAGGGCACCCCAGGGACACCCAGGGCACCCCCAGGGACACCTACGGGACAGCAAGGGCACCCCCAGGGACACCCTGGGCACCCCCAGGGACACGTAGGGGATAGCCAGGGCACCCCCAGGGACAGCCAGGGCACCCCTAGGGACACCTTGGGCGCCCCCAGGGCACCCTAGGGACAGCCAGGGCACCCCCAGGGACACCTAGCGGACAGCCAGGGCCCCCAAAGGGACACCTAGGGGACAGCCAGGGAACCCCAGGGACACCCTGTGCACCCCCAGGGACACCCCGGGCACACCCAGGGACACCTAGGGGACAGCCAGGGCACCCTTGGGACAGCCAGGGCACCCCCAGGGACACAGAGGGCACAGCCAGGGCACCCCCAGGGACATATAGGGGACAGCAAGGGCACCCCGAGGGATAGGGAGGGCACCCCCAGGGACACCACGAGGACAGCCAGGGCCCCCCCAGGGACACCCAGGGCACCCCAGGGACACCGAAGGCACAGCAAGGGCACCCTAGGGACAGCCAGGGCACCCCCAGGGACACCTAGGGGACAGGCAGGGCACCCCCAGGGACACCAAGGGGACAGCCTGGGCACCCCCAGGGACAGCCACGGCATCCCCAGGGACATCGAGGGGACAGCCAGGGCACACCCAGGGACACTGACGAGACAGCCAGGGCACCCCAGGGACAGCCAGGGCACCCACAGGGACACCTAGGAGACAGCCAGGGCCCCCCCAGGGACACCTAGGGGACAGTCAGGGCACCCCAGGGACACCCAGGGCACCCCCAGGGACACCTAGGGGACAGCCTGGGCACCCCCAGGGACAGCCAGGGCACCCCCAGGGACACGTAGGGCACAGCCAGGGCACCATAGGGACAGCCAGGGCACCCCCAAGGACACCTAGGGGACAGGCATGGCACTCGCAGGGAAAACGAGGGGACAGCCAGGGCACCCTAGGGACAGCCAGGGCACCCTCAGGGACACCTAGGGGACAGCCAGGGCACCCTAGGGACAGCCAGGGCACCCCCAGGGACACCAAGTGGACAGCCAGAGCACCCTAAGGACAGCCAGGGCACCCCCAGGGACACGTAGGGGACAGGCAGGGCACCCCCAGGGACACCTAGAGGACAGCCAGGGAACCCCAGGGACACCCTGTGCACCCCCAGGGACACGTAGGGGAAAAGCAGGGAACCCCCAGGGACACCGAGGGGACAGCCAGGGCACCCTAGGGACAGCCAGGGCACCCCCAGGGACAGCCAGGGCACCCGCAGGGACACCAAGGGGACAGCCTGGGCACCCCCAGGGACACCTAGGGGACAGCCAGGGCCCCCCCAGGGACACCTAGGGGACAGCCAGGGCACACCAGGACACCCCAGGGACAGCCAGGGCACCCCAGGGACACGTAGGGGACAGCCAGGGCACCCACAGGGACAGCCAGGGCACCCCCAGGGACACCTAGGAGACAGCCAGGGCACCCCCAGGGACACGTACGGGACAGCCAGGGAAACCCAGGGACACCCTGTGCACCCCCAGGGACAGCCAGGGCACCCCCAGGGACACCCTGCGCACCCCCAGGGACACCCAGGGCACACCCAGGGACACCTAGGGGACAGCCTGGGCATTCCCAAAGACAGCCAGGGCATCCCCAGGGACACCTAGGGGACATCCAGGGCACTCCAGGGACAGCCAGGCCACCCCCAGGGACAGCGAGGGCACAGCCAGGGCACCCTAGGGACAGCCAGGGCACCCCCTAGGACACTTAGGGGACAGGCAGGGCACCCCCAGGGACACCTAGAGGACAGCCAGGGCACCCCAGGGACACCCAGGGGACAGCCAGGGCACCCTATGGACAGCCAGGGCACCCCCAGGGACATCTAGGGGACAGCAAGGGGCACCCCCAGGGACACCCAGGGCACCCCCAGGGACACCTAGGGGACAGCCGGGGCACCCCCAGGGACACCTAGGGGACAGCCAGGGCACCCCAGGGACACCCTGTGCACCCCCAGGGACACCCAGGGCACCCCCAGGGACACCTAGGGGACAGCCAGGGAACCCTAGGGACACCCTGAGCACCCCCAGGGACACCTAGGGGACAGGCAGGGCACCCCCAGGGACACCTAGAGGACAGACAGGGCATCCCCAGGGACACCTAGGGGACAGCCAGGGCACCCCAGGGAACGCGAGGGCAGCCCCAGGGACACGTAGAGGACAGGCAGGGCACCCCCAGGGAAACCTAGGGGACAGACAGGGCACCCCAGGGACACGTAGGGGACAGCCAGGGCACCCCCAGTGACACCTAGGATACAGCCAGGGTCGCCCCAGGAACACCCAGGGCACACCGAGGTACACCTAAGGGACAGCCAGGGCACCCCCAGGGCCACCAGGGGAAAGCCAGGGCACCCCCAGGGACACCTAGAGGACAGGCAGGGCACCCGAGGGACACCTAGGGGACAGCCGGGGCACCCCCAGGGACAGCCAGGTCACCCCCAGGGACACTGACGAGACAGCCAGGGCATCCCAGGGATACCTAGGGGACAGCCTGGGCACCCCCAGGGACAGCCAGGGCACCCCCAGGGACACCTAGGGGACAGCAGGGGCACCCCCAGGGACACCTAGGGGACAGCCAGGGCACCCCAGGGACACCCAGGGAACGCCCAGGGACACCTAGGGGACCTCCAGGGCACCCCAGGAACACCCTGTGTACCTCCAGGGACACCCAGGGCACCCCCAGGGCACCCCAGAGACAGCCAGGGCACCCCCAGGGACACCTAGGGGACAGGCATGGCACACCCAGGGACACGTAGGGCACAGCCAGGGCACCCTAGGGAAAGCCAGGGCACCCCCAAGAACACCTAGGGGACAGGCAGGGCACCCCCAGGGACACGAGGGGACAGCCAGGGCACCCTAGGGACACCAGGGCCCCCCCAGGGACACCTAGGGGACAGCCACAGAACACCAGGGACACCCTGGGCACCCCCAGGGACACCTAATGCACCCCCAGGGACACCTAGGGGACAGCCAGGGCCCCCCAAGGGAATCCTAGGGGACATCCAGGGCACCCCAGGGCACCCCACGGACACCCAGGGCACCCCAGGGACACGTAGGAGACAGCCAGGGAACGCCAGGGACACCCAGGGCACCCCCAGGGACACCCAGGGCACCCCCAGGGACACCTAGGGGACAGCCAGGGAACCCCAGGGACACCCTGTGCACCCCCAGGGACACCCAGGGCACCCCCAGGGACACCTAGGGGACAGCCAGGGCACCCTAGGGACAGCCAGGGCACCCCCAGGGACACCTAGGAGACAGCCAGGGAACGCCAGGGACACCCAGGGCACCCCAGGGACACCTAGAGGACAGCCAGGGCACCCCCAGGGACACCAAAGAGACAGCAAGGGCACGCCAGGGACACCCAGGGCACCCTCAGGGACCCCTAGGGGACAGCCTGGGCACCCCCAGGGACACCGAGAGGACAGGCAGGGCACCCCCAGGGACACCTTGGGGACAGCCAGGGCACCCCAGGGACAGCGAGGGCACCCCCAGGGACACCCAGGGCACCCCCAGGGACATATAGGGGACAGCAAGGGCACCACGAGGGATAGGGAGGGCACCCCCAGGGACACCACGAGGACAGCCAGGGCCCCCCCAGGGACACCCAGGGCACCCCAGGGACACCGAAGGCACAGCAAGGGCACCCTAGGGACAGCCAGGGCACCCCCAGGGACACCTAGGGGACAGGCAGGGCACCCCCAGGGACACCAAGGGGACAGCCAGGGCACCCCCAGGGACACCTAGGGGACAGCCAGGGCACTCCAGGGACTGCCAGGGCACCCCCAGGGACACCTAGGGGACAGCCAGGGCACCCTAGGTACAGCCAGGGCACCCCCAGGGACACCGAGGGCACAGCCAGGGCACCGCCAGGGACACTGACGGGACAGCCAAGGCACCCCAGGGACACCTACGGGACAGCCAGGGAACGCCAGGGACGCCATGGGCACGCCCAGGGACACCTAGGGGACAGCCAGGGCACCCCCAGGGACACGTATGGGACAGCCAGGGCACCCTAGGGACAGGCAGGGCACCCCCAGGGACACCTAGGGGACAGCCAGAGCCCCCCCAGGGACACCTAGGGGACAGCCAGGGCACCCCAGGGACACCCAGGGCACCCCCAGGGACACCGAGGGGACAGCCAGGGCACCTTAGGGACAGGCATGGCACCCTAAAGACAGCCAGGGCACCCCCAGAGACACCGAGGGCACAGCCAGGGCACCCTAGGGACAGCCAGGGCACCCCCAGGGACATCTAAGGGACAGGCAGGGCACCCCCAGGGACACCTAGGGGACAGGCAGGGCACCCCCAGGGACACTGACGGGACAGCCAGGGCACCCCCAGAGACCCCTAGGGGACAGCCAGGGACCTCCCAGGGACACTCTGGGCAAACCAAGGGACACCTTGGGGTCAGCCAGGGCACCCCAGGGACACCCAGGGAACCTCCAGAGACACGGAGGAGACAGTCAGGGCACCCCAGGGACACCTAGGGGACAGCCAGGGCACCCTAGGGACAGCCAGGGCACCCCGAGGGACACCAAAGTGACAGCCAGGGCACCCCAGGGACATCGAGGGACAGCCAGGAACCCCCTGGGACAGCCAGCTCACCCCCACGGCCGCCTCCACCTCCAGGAGCTATCAAAACCCTCCTCACGTTCTTTGATGCCTCAAATGGGCCGCCCAAACCTCTCGAATACCCCCCAAAGCACCCAAAGCAGCCCCCAGGACTCCCCCCAGACCCCCCACAACCCAAAAACCCCCTCCACGACAACTCAGGACCCCCAGGATCCCCCCAAATCCGCGCCCCCCTCACCCTGAGGTCCCGTTTGAGCCGCTCCACGTTGCGGACAGGCACCAGCTCATCAAGCCCCAAGCACCAACACCTGCGGGACTGGGATGGACTGAGAGCACTGGGAGGGTGACCAGAGAAACCTGGGATGGACGAAGAGTGAACTGGGATGAACTGGGATGAACTGGCAGGCGTGTGGGGGTCCATGGTGGCCACTCGGTGCCTTACTGGTCTATACTGGGATGGGTCGGATGGCCCCAGGGGAGGGGGTGACGCCACACTGGTCCAGACTGGGAGGGGAGTCACCATGGCGCCGGAGGCGGAGTCGAGGATACGAGCGAGGCAGGGACACATAGGGGACAGCCAGGGCAACCCAGGGACACCTAGGGGACAGCCAGGGCCCCCCCAGGGACACCCAGGGCACCCCCAGGGACACCTAGGGGACAGCCAGGGCCCCCCCCGCGACACCTAGGGGAAGGCCAGGGAACCCCAGGGACACCCTGTGAACGCCCAGGGACAGCCAGGGCACACCCAGGGACACCTAGAGGACAGCCAGGGCACCCTAGGGACAGCTAGGGCACCCCCAGGGACACCGAGGGCACAGCCAGGGCACCCCCAGGGACACCGAGAGGACAGGCAGGGCACCCCCAGAGACACCTTGGGGACAGCCAGGGCACCCCAGGGACAGCGAGGGGACCCCCAGGGACACCCAGGGCACCCAAAGGGACACCCAGGGCACCCCCAGGGACACCGAGGGCACAGCAAGGGCACCCTAGGGACAGCCAGAGCACCCCCAGGGAAACCTAGGGGACAGGCAGGGCACCCCCAGGGACACCTAGGGGACAGCCAGGGCACCCCCAGGGACACCTAGGGGACAGCCAGGGCACTCCAGGGACTGCCAGGGCACCCCAGGGACACCAAGGGGACAGCCAGGGCACCCCCAGGGACACCTAGGGGACAGCCAGGGCACCCCAGGGACACCAAGGGGACAGCCAGGGCACCCCCAGGGATTCCTAGGGGACAGCAAGGGACCCCAGGGAAACCAAGGGGACAGCCAGGGCACCCCCAGGGACACCAAGGGGACAGGCAGGGCACCCCCAGGGACACCTAGGGGACAGGCAGGGCACGCCCAGGGCCACGTAGGGGACCTCCATGGCACCCTAGGGACAGCCAGGGCATCCCCAGGGACACCTTGGGCACCCCAGGGACACCTAGGGGACAGCCAGGGCACCCCAGGGACACGCCGGGCACCCGCAGGGACACCTATGGGACAGGCAGGGCACCCCCAGGGACAGCGAGGGGAAAGCCAGGGCACCCCCAGGGACACCTAGAGGACAGCCAGGGCACCCCCAGGGACACCGAGGGCACAGAAAGGGCACCCTAGGGACAGCCAGGGTACCCCCAGGGACACCTAGGGGACAGCCTGGGCACCCCCAGGGACACCCAGGGCACCCCCAGGGACACTGAGGGCACATCCAGGGCACCCTAGGGACAGTTAGGGCACCCCCAGGGACACCTAGGGGACAGCCAGGGCACCCCCAGGGACACCTAGGGGACAGCCAGGGCACCCCGAGGGCCACCAGGGCACCCCCAGGGACACCTAGGGAACAGCCAGGGCACCCGAAGGGATACCAAGGGTATAGCCACGGCACCGTAGGGACAGCCAGGGCACCCTCAGGGACACTGACAGGACAGCCAGGGCACCCCAGGGACACCTAGGGGACAGGTAGGGCCCCCCCAGGGACACCCAGGGCACCCCCAGGGACACCTAGGGAACAGCCAGGGCATCCCCAGGGACGCCCAGGGCACAACCAGGGACACCTAGGGGACAGCAAGGGCACCCTAGGGACAGCCAGGGCACCCCCAGGGACACCGAGGGCACAGCCAGGGCGCCCTAGGGACAGCCAGGGCACCCCCAAGGACACCTAGGGGACAGGCAGGGCACCCACAGGGACACCTAGGGGACAGCCAGGGCACCCCGAGGGACACCTAGGGCACCCCCAGGAATACCTAGGGGACAGCTAGGGCACCCTAGGGATAGCCAGGGCACCCCCAGGGACACCAAGGGCACAGCAAGGGCACCCCCAGGGACACCAAGGGGACAGCCAGGGCACCCACAGGGACACCTAGGGGACAGCAAGGGCACCCCCAGGGACACCTAATGGACACCCTGGGCACCCCCAGGGACACCAAGGGGACCCCCAGGGACACCTAGGGGACAGGTAGGGCACCCCAGGGACAGCAAGGGCACTCCCAGGAACACCTAGGGGACCTCCAGGGAACCCCAGGGACACCTACGGGACAGCCAGGGCACCCCAGGGCAGCCCAGGGACACCCAGGGTACCCCAGGGACACGTAGGCGACCTCCCGAGCATCCTAGGGACAGCCAGGTGACCCCAGGGACACCCAGTGCCCACCCAGGGACACCTAGGGGACAGCCAAGGAACCCCAGGAACACCATGGGCACGCCCAGGGACACCTAGGGGACAGCCTGGGCACCCCAGGGACACCTAGGGCTCCCCCAGAGACACTGAGGGCACAGCCAGGGCACCCTAGGGACAGCCAGGGCACCCCCAGGGACACGTAGGGGACAGCCAGGGCACCCTAGGGACAGGCAGGGCACCCCCAGGGACACCTAGGGGACAGCCAGGGCCCCCCCAGGGACACCTAGGGGACAGCCAGGGCACCCCAGGGACACCCAGGGCACCCCCAGGGACACCGAGGGGACAGCCAGGGCACCCTAGGGACAGACATGGCACCCTAGGGACAGCCAGGGCACCACCAGGGACACCTAAGGGACAGGCAGGGCACCTCCAGGGACAGCCAGGGTACCCCCAGGGCACCCCAGGGACACCCAGGGCACCCCCAGGGACACCTAGGGACAGTCAGGGCACCCCAGGGACACCTAGGGGACAGCCAGGGCACCCTAGGGACAGCCAGGGCACCCCGAGGGACACCTAAGTGACAGCCAGGGCACCCCAGGGACATCGAGGGACAGCCAGGAACCCCCTGGGACAGCCAGCTCACCCCCACGGCCCCCTCCACCTCCAGGAGCTATCAAAACCCTCCTCAGGTTCTTTGATGCCTCAAATGGGCCGCCCAAACCTCCCGAATACCCCCCAAAGCACCCAAAGCAGCCCTCAGGACTCCCCCCAGACCCCCCACAACCCAAAAACCCTCTCCACGACAACTCAGGACCCCCAGGATCCCCCCAAATCCGCGCCCCCCTCACCCTGAGGTCCCGTTTGAGCCGCTCCACGTTGCGGACAGGCACCAGCTCATCAAGCCCCAAGCACCAACACCTGCGGGACTGGGATGGACTGAGAGCACTGGGAGGGTGACCAGAGAAACCTGGGATGGACGAAGAGTGGACTGGGATGAACTGGGATGAACTGGCAGGCGTGTGGGGGTCCATGGTGGCCACTCGGTGCCTTACTGGTCTATACTGGGATGGGTTGGATGGCCCCAGGGGAGGGGGTGAGGCCACACTGGTCCAGACTGGGAGGGGAGTCACCATGGCGCCGGAGGCGGAGTCGAGGATACGAGCGAGGCAGGGACACATAGGGGACAGCCAGGGCACCCCCAGGGACACCTAGGGGACAGCCAGGGCCCCCCCCGCGACACCTAGGGGACAGCCAGGGAACCCCAGGGACACACTGTGCACGCCCAGTGACAGCCAGGGCACACCCAGGGACACCGAGGGCACAGCCAGGGCACCCCCAGGGACACCGAGAGGACAGGCAGGGCACCCCCAGGGACACATTGGGGACAGCCAGGGCACCCCAGGGACAGCCAGGGCACCCCCAGGGACACCAAGGGGACCTCCAGGGCACCCCCAGGGACACCCAGGGCAGCCCCAGGGCCACCTAGGGGACAGCCAGGGCACTCCAGGCACACCCAGGGCACCCCCAGGGACACCTAGGGGACAGCCAGGGCACCCCCAGGGACACCGAGGGCACAGCAAGGGCACCCTAGGGACAGCCAGGGCACCCCCAGGGACACCTAGGGGACAGCCAGGGCACCCCCAGGGACACCTAGGGGACAGCCAGGGTACACCCAGGGACACCTAGGGGACAGCCAGGGCACTCCAGGGACACCCAGGGCACCCCCAGGGACACCTAGGGGACAGCAAGGGCACCCCGAGGGACACCAGCACACCCCCAGGGACACCAAGGTGACAGCCAGGGCACCCTAGGGACAGTCAGGGCACCCCCAGAGACCCCTAGGGCACAGCCAGGGCACCCTAGGGACAGCCAGGGCACCCCCAGGAACACCAAGGGGACAGCCAGGGCACCCCCAGGGACACCAAGGGGACATCCAGAGCAGCCCAGGGACAGCCAGGGTACCCCCAGGGACACCTAGGGGACAGCAAGGGCACCCCCAGGGACACCTAAGGGACACCCTGGGCACCCCCAGGGACACCCAGGGCCCCCCCAGGGACACCTAGGGGACAGCCAGGGAACCCCAGGGACACCCAGGGCACCCCCAGGGACACCTAGAGGACAGCCAGGGCACCCCCAGGGACACCTAGGGGACAGGAAGGGCACCCCCAGGGACACCTAGGGGACAGCCAGGGCCCCCCCAGGGACACCTAGGGGCCACCCAGGGCACTCCAGGGACAGCCAGGGCACCCCGAGGGACACCGAGGGCACAGCAAGGGCACCCTAGGGACAGCCAGGGCACCCCCAGGGACACCTAGGGGACAGCCAGGGCACCCCCAGGGACAGCCATGGCTCCCCCAGGGACAGCCAGGGCACACCCAGGGACACCTAAGGGACAGCCAGGGCACCATAGGGACAGCCAGGGTACCCCCTAGGACACTTAGGGGACAGCCAGAGCACCCCCAGGGACACCTAGGGGACAGCCAGGGCCCCCCCATGGACACCTAGGGGACAGCCAGGGTACTCCAGGGCACCCCAGGGACACCCAGGGCACCCCAGGGACACGAAGGGGACAGCCAGGGCACCACAGGGACACCCAGGGCACCCCCACGGACGCCTAGGGGACCTCCAGGGCACCCCCAGGGACACGTACGGGACAGCCAGGGAACCCCAGGAACACCCTGTGCACCCCCAGAGACAGCCAGGGCACCCCCAGGGACACCCTGTGCACCCCCAGGGACACCCAGGGCACCCCCAGGGACACCTAGGGCACAGCCAGGGCACCCCCTAGGACACTTAGGGGACAGGCAGGGCACCCCCAGGGACACCTAGGAGACAGCCAGGGCCCCCTCAGGGACACCTAGGAGACAGTCAGGGCACCCCAGGGACACCCAGGGCACCCCCAGGGACACGTAGGGGACAGCCAGGATCCCCCAGGGACACCTAGGGGACAGGCAGGGCACTCCCAGGGACAGCCATGGCTCCCCCAGGGACAGCCTGGGCCCCCCCAGGGACACCTACGGGACAGCCAGGGCACTCCAGGGACACCCAGGGCACCCCCAGGGACACCTAGGGGACAGCCAGGGTACCCTAGGGACAGCCAGAGCACCCTCCGGGACACCGAGGGCACAGCCAGGGCACCCCCAGGGACACCTAGGGGATAGCCAGGGCCCCCCCAGGGACACCCAGGGCACCCCCAGGGACACCTAGAGGACAGCCAGGGCACCCCAGGCAAACCCAGGGCACCCCCAGGGACACCTAGGGGACAGCCAGGGCACCCTAGGGACAGCCAGGGCACCCCCAGGGACACAGAGGGCACAGCCAGGGCACCCTAGGGACAGCCAGGGCACCCCCAAGGACACCTAGGGGACAGGTAGGCCACCCCCAGGGACACCGAGGGGACAGCCAGGGCACCCTAGGGACAGCCAGGGCACCCCCAAGGACACCTAGGGGACAGTCAGGGCACCCGAGGGACATCCAGGGCACCCCCAGGGACACGTAGGGGACAGCCAGGGCACCCCCAGGGACACCGAGGGCACAGCAAGGGCACCCTAGGGACAGCCAGGGCACCCCCAGGGACACCTAGGGGACAGCCAGGGCACTCCCAGGGACAGCCATGGCTCCCCCAGGGACAGCCAGGGCCCCCCCAGGCACACCTAGGGGACAGCCAGGGCTCCCCAGAGACACCCAGGGCACACCCAGGGACACCTAAGGGACAGCCAGGGCACCCTAGGGACAGCCAGGGTACCCCCTAGGACACTTAGGGGACAGCCAGAGCACCCCCAGGGACACCTAGGGGACAGCCAGGGCCCCCCCATGGACACCTAGGGGACAGCCAGGGCACCCCAGGGACACCCAGGGCACCCCAGGGACACCCAGGGCACCCCAGGGACACGAAGGGGACAGACAGGGCACCCACGGGAACAGCCAGGGCACCCCCAGGGACACCTAGGAGACAGCCAGGGCCCCCCCAGGGACAGCTAGGGGACAGCCAGGGCACCCCAGGGACACCCAGGGCACCCCCAGGGACGCCTAGGGGACCTCCAGGGCACCACAAGGACACCCTGTGCACCTCCAGGGACACCCCGGGCACCCCCAGGGCACCCCAGAGACAGCCAGGGCAACCCCCAGGGACACCTAGGGGACAGCCAGAGCACCCCAAGGACACCCTGGGCATCCCCAGGGACACCTACAGGACAGCAAGGGCACCCCCAGGGACACCCTGGGCACCCCCAGGGACACGTAGAGGACAGCCAGGGCACCCCAGGGACACCCTGGGCATCCCCAGGGACACCGAGGGGACAGCCAGGGCACCCCAGGGACATCTAGGGGACCTCCAAGGCATACGCAGGAACACCCAGGGACACCTAGGGGACAGCCTGGGCACCCCCAGGGACACCCAGGGCACCCTTCAAGGACACCTAGGGGACGGCAAGGGCACCCTAGGGACAGCCAGGGCACCCCCAGGGTCATCTAGGGGACAGGCAGGGCACCCCCAGGGACACGTTGGGGAAAGCCAGGGCACCCCAGGGACACCCAGGGCACCCCCAGGGACAACTAGGGGACAGCCAGGGCACCCTAGGGACAGCCAGGGCACCCCCAGGGACACCTAGGGGACAGCCAGGGCACTCCAGGGACAGCCAGGGCACCCCCAGGGACACCTAGGGGACAGCCAGGGCACCCTAGGGACAGCCAGGGCACCCCTAGGGACACCAAGGGCACAGCCAGGGCACCCTAGGGACAGCAAGGGCACCCTCCGGGACACCTAGGGGACAGGCAGGGCACCCCCAGAGACCCCTAGGGGACAGCCAGGGCCCCCCCAGGGACACCCAGGGGACCCCCAGGGAAACCTAGGGGACAGCCAAGGCATCCCCAGGGACACCCAGGGCACCCCCAGAGACACCTAGAGGACAGCCAGGGCACCCCAGGCACACCCAGGGCACCCCCACGGACACGTAGGGGACAGCCAGGGCACCCCCAGGGACAATTAGGGGTCAGCCAGGGCACTCCAGGGACACCCAGGACACCCCCAGGGACACCAAGGGGACAGGCAGGGCACCCCCAGGGACACTGACGGGACAGCCAGGGCACCCCCAGCGACCCCTAGGGGACAGCCAGGGCACTCCCAGGGACACTCTGGGCACCCCCAGGGACACCATGGGGACAGCCAGGGCCCCCCCAGGGACACCTAGGGGACAGCCAGGGCACCCCCAGGGACACCTAGGGGACAGCCAGGGCACCCCCAGGGACAGGCAGGGCACCCCCAGGAACACCTAGGGGACAGCCAGGGCACCCTAAAGACAGCCAGGGCACCCCTAGGGACACCGAGGGGAAAACCAGGGCACCCCCAGAGACATTTAGGGGACAGCCAGGGCACTCCAGGGACAGCCAAGGCACACCCAGCGACCCCTAGGGGACAGCCAGGGCACCCTAGGGACAGCCAGGGCACCCCTAGGGACACCAAGGGCACCCCCAAGGACACCTAGGGGACAGCCACGGCATCCCCAGGGACACCCAGGGCACCCCCAGGGACACCTAGAGGACAGCCAGGGCACCCCAGGCACACCCAGGGCACCCCCACGGAAACCTAGGGGACAGCCAGGGCACCCTAGGGACAGCCAGGGCACCCCCAGGGACACAATGGGCACAGCCAGGGCACCACAGGGACACCCTGTGCACCTCCAGGGACACCCCGGGCACCCCCAGGGCACCCCAGAGACAGCCAGGGCACCCCCAGGGACACCTAGGGGACAGCCAGGGCACACCCAGGGACACGTAGGGCACAGCCAGGGCACCCTAGGGACAGCCAGGGCACCCCCAGAGACACCAAAAGCACAGCCAGGGCACCCTAGGGACAGCCAGGGCACCCCCAAGAACACCTAGGGGCCAGGCAGGGCACCCCCAGGGACACGAGGGTACAGCCAGGGCACCCTAGGGACAGCCAGGGCACCCCCAGGGACACCTAGGGGACAGCCAGGGCACCCTAGGGACAGCCAGTGCAACCCCAGGGACACGTAGGCGACAGGCAGGGCATCCCCAGGGACACCTAGAGGACAGCCAAGGCGCCCCCAGGGACACCTAGGGGACAGCCAGGCCCCCCCCAGGGACACCAGGGCACCCCCAGGACACCACAGGGACCCACAGGGCACCCCCAGGGACACCAAGGGGACAGCCAGGGCACCCCAGGGACACCCAGGGCACCCCGAGGGACACCTAAGTGACAGCCAGGGCACCCCAGGGACATCGAGGGACAGCCAGGAACCCCCTGGGACAGCCAGCTCACCCCCAGGGCCCCCTCCACCTCCAGGAGCTGTCAAAACCCTCCTCAGGTTTTTGATGCCTCAAATGGGCCGCCCAAACCTCCCGAATACCCCCCAAAGCACCCAAAGCAGCCCCCAGGACTCCCCCCAGACCCCCCACAACCCAAAAACCCCCTCCACGACAACTCAGGACCCCCAGGATCCCCCCAAATCCGCGCCCCCCTCACCCTGAGGTCCCGTTTGAGCCGCTCCACGTTGCGGACAGGCACCAGCTCATCAAGCCCCAAGCACCAACACCTGCGGGACTGGGATGGACTGAGCACTGGGAGGGTGACCAGAGAAACCTGGGATGGACGAAGAGTGGACTGGGATGAACTGGGATGAACTGGCAGGCGTGTGGGGGTCCATGGTGGCCACTCGGTGCCTTACTGGTCTATACTGGGATGGGTCGGATGGCCCCAGGGGAGGGGGTGAGGCCACACTGGTCCAGACTGGGAGGGGAGTCACCATGGCGCCGGAGGCGGAGTCGAGGATACGAGCGAGGCAGGGACACCTAGGGGACAGCCAGGGCCCCCCAGGGACACCCAGGGCACCCCCAGGGACACCTAGGGGACAGCCAGGGAACCCCCAGGGACACCTAGGGCGCAGCCAGGGCACCCCCAGGGACACCTAGGGGACAGCCAGGGCCCCCCCAGGGACACCCAGGGCACCCCCAGGGACACCTAGAGGACAGCCAGGGCACCCCAGGCAAACCCAGGGCACCCCCAGGGACACCTAGGGGACAGCCAGGGTACCCTAGGGACAGCCAGGGCACCCCCAGGGACACAGAGGGCACAGCCAGGGCACCCTAGGGACAGCCAGGGCACCCCCAAGGACACCTAGGGGACAGGCAGGCCACCCCCAGGGACACCGAGGGGACAGCCAGGGCACCCTAGGGACAGCCAGGGCACCCCCAAGGATACCTAGGGGACAGGCAGGGCACCCCTAGAGACACTGAGGGCACAGCCAGGGCACCCCAGGGACACCCAGGGCACCCCCAGGGACACCTAGGGGACAGCCAGGGCCCCCCCAGGGACACCTAGGGGAAAGCCATAGCTCCCCCAGGGACAGCCAGAGCACCCCCAGGGACACCTAGAGGACAGTCAGGGCCCCCCCAGGGACAGCTAGGGGACAGCCAGGGCACCCCAGAGACACCCAGGGCACACCCAGGGACACCTAAAGGACAGCCAGGGCACTCTAGGGACAGCCAGGGCACCCCCAGAGACACCGAGGGCACAGCCAGGGCACCCCCTAGAACACTTAGGGGACAGGCAGGGCACCACCAGGGACACCGAGGGGACAGCCAGGGCACCCCAGGGACACCCTGTGCACGCCCAGGGACACCCAGGGCACCCCCAGGGCGCCCCAGGGACAGCCAGGGCACCCTCAGGGAGACTGACGAGACAGCCAGGGCACCCCAGGGACACCTAGGAGACAGCCAGGGCCCCCTCAGGGACACCTAGGGGACAGTCAGGGCACCCCAGGGACATCCAGGGCACCCCCAGGGACACGTAGGGGACAGCCAGGGCACCCCGAGGGACAGCGAGGGCACAGCAAGGGCACCCTAGGGACAGCCAGGGCACCCCCAGGGACACCTAGGGGACAGCCAGGGCACCCCCAGGGACAGCCATGGCTCCCCCAGGGACAGCCAGGGCACACCCAGGGACACCTAAGGGACAGCCAGGGCACCCTAGGGACAGCCAGGGCACCCCCAAGGATACCTAGGGGACAGGCAGGGCACCCCTAGAGACACTGAGGGCACAGCCAGGGCACCCCAGGGACACCCAGGGCACCCCCAGGGACACCTAGGGGACAGCCAGGGCCCCCCCATGGACACCTAGGGGACAGCCAGGGTACTCCAGGGCACCCCAGGGACACCCAGGGCACCCCAGGGACACGAAGGGGACAGCCAGGGCACCACAGGGACACCCAGGGCACCCCCACGGACGCCTAGGGGACCTCCAGGGCACCCCCAGGGACACGTACGGGACAGCCAGGGAACTTCAGGAACACCCTGTGCACCCCCAGAGACAGCCAGGGCACCCCAAGGGACACCCTGTGCACCCCCAGGGACACCCAGGGCACCCCCAGGGACACCTACGGGACAGCCAGGGAACCCCAGGGACACCCAGGGCACACCCAGGGACACATAAGGGACAGCCAGGGCACCCTAGGGACAGCCAGGGCACCACCAGAGACACCGAGGGCACAGCCAGGGCACCCCCTAGGACACTTAGGGGACAGGCAGGGCACCCCCAGGGACACCTAGGAGACAGCCAGGGCCCCCTCAGGGACACCTAGGAGACAGTCAGGGCACCCCAGGGACACCCAGGGCACCCCCAGGGACACGTAGGGGACAGCCAGGGCACCCCCAGGGACACCTAGGGGACAGCCAAGGAACCCCAGAGACAGCCAGGACCCCCCCAGGGACACCTAGGGGACAGGCAGGGCACTCCCAGGGACAGCCATGGCTCCCCCAGGGACAGCCTGGGCCCCCCCAGGGACACCTAGGGGACAGCCAGGGCACTCCAGGGACACCCAGGGCACCCCCAGGGACACCTAGGGGACAGCCAGGGTACCCTAGGGACAGCCAGAGCACCCTCCGGGACACCGAGGGCACAGCCAGGGCACCCCCAGGGACACCTAGGGGACAGCCAGGGCACCCCCAGGGACACCCAGGGCACCCCCAGGGACACCTAGGGGACAGCCAGGGCATCCCCAGGGACACCTAGGGCACCCCCAGGGACACCTATAGGACAGCCAGGGCAGCCCAGGCAAACCCAGGGCACCCCCAGGGACACCTAGGGGACAGTCAGGGCACCCTAGGGACAGCCAGGGCACCCCCAGGGACACAGAGGGCACAGCCAGGGCACCCTAGGGACAGCCAGGGCACCCCCAAGGACACCTAGGGGACAGGTAGGCCACCCCCAGGGACACCGAGGGGACAGCCAGGGCACCCTAGGGACAGCCAGGGCACCCCCAAGGATACCTAGGGGACAGGCAGGGCACCCCCAGAGACACTGAGGGCACAGCCAGGGCACCCCAGGGACACCCAGGGCACCCCTAGGGACACCTAGGGGACAGCCAGGGCCCCCCCAGGGACACCTAGGGGATAGCCATAGCTCCCCCAGGGACAGCCAGAGCACCCCCAGGGACACCTAGGGGACAGTCAGGGCCCCCCCAGGGACAGCTAGGGGACAGCCAGGGCACCCCAGAGACACCCAGGGCACACCCAGGGACACCTAAGGGACAGCCAGGGCACCCTAGGGACAGCCAGGGCACCCCCAGAGACACGGAGGGCACAGCCAGGGCACCCCCTAGGACACTTAGGGGACAGGCAGGGCACCCCCAGGGACACCGAGGGACCAGTCAGGGCACCCCAGGGACACCCAGGGCACCCTCAGGGAGACTGACGAGACAGCCAGGGCACCCCAGGGACACATAGGAGACAGCCAGGGCCCCCTCAGGGACACCTAGGGGACAGTCAGGGCACCCGAGGGACATCCAGGGCACCCCCAGGGACACGTAGGGGACAGCCAGGGCACCCCCAGGGACACCGAGGGCACAGCAAGGGCAGCCTAGGGACAGCCAGGGCACCCCCAGGGACACCTAGGGGACAGCCAGGGCACTCCCAGGGACAGCCATGGCTCCCCCAGGGACAGCCAGGGCCCCCCCAGGCACACCTAGGGGACAGCCAGGGCTCCCCAGAGACACCCTGGGCACACCCAGGGACACCTAAGGGACAGCCAGGGCACCCTAGGGACAGCCAGGGTACCCCCTAGGACACTTAGGGGACAGCCAGAGCACCCCCAGGGACACCTAGGGGACAGCCAGGGCCCCCCCATGGACACCTAGGGGACAGCCAGGGTACTCCAGGGCACCCCAGGGACACCCAGGGCACCCCAGGGACACGAAGGGGACAGACAGGGCACCCACGGGAACAGCCAGGGCACCCCCAGGGACACCTAGGAGACAGCCAGGGCCCCCCCAGGGACAGCTAGGGGACAGCCAGGGCACCCCAGGGACACCCAGGGTACCCCCAGGGACGCCTAGGAGACCTCCAGGGCACCCCCAGGGACACGTACGGGACAGCCAGGGAACCCCAGGGACACCCTGTGCACCCCCAGGGACAGCCAGGGCACCCACAGGGACACCCTTTGCACCCCCAGGGACACCCAGGGCACCCCCAGGGACACCTACGGGATAGCCAGGGAACCCCAGGGACACCCTGGGCACCCCCAGGGACACCCAGGACACCCCCAGGGACACCTAGGGGACAGCCAGGGCACCCCAGAGACACCCAGGGCACACCCAGGGACACCTAAGGGACAGCCAGGGCACCCTAGGGACAGCCAGGGCACCCCCAGAGACACCGAGGGCACAGCCAGGGCACCCCCTAGGACACTTAGGGGACAGGCAGGGCACCCCCAGGGACACCTAAAAGACAGCCAGGGCCCCCTCAGGGACACCTAGGAGACAGTCAGGGCACCCCAGGGACACCCAGGGCACCCCCAGGGACACGTAGGGGACAGCCAGGGCACCCCCAGGGACACCTAGGGGACAGCCAAGGAACCCCAGAGACAGCCAGGACCCCCCCAAGGGGCACCTAGGGGACAGGCAGGGCACTCCCAGGGACAGCCATGGCTCCCCCAGGGACAGCCTGGGCCCCCCCAGGGACACCTAGGGGACAGCCAGGGCACTCCAGGGACACCCAGGGCACCCCCAGGGACACCTAGGGGACAGCCAGGGTACCCTAGGGACAGCCAGAGCACCCTCCGGGACACCGAGGGCACAGCCAGGGCACCCCCAGGGACACCTAGGGGACAGCCAGGGCTCCCAAGAGACACCCAGGGCACACCCAGGGACACCTAAGGGACAGCAAGGGCACCCTAGGGACAGCCAGGGCACCCCCTAGGACACTTAGGGGACAGCCAGGGCACCCCCAGGGACACTCAGGGCACCCCCAGGGACACCTAGGGGACAGCCGGGGCACCCCCACGGACACCTAGGGGACAGCCAGGGAACCCCAGGGACACCCGGTGCACCCCCAGGGACACCCAGGCCACCCCCAGGGACACCTAGGGCACAGCCAGGGCACCCTAGGGACAGCCAGGGCACACCCAAGGACACCTAGGGGACAAGCAGGGCACCCCCAAGGACACCTAGGGGACAGCCAGGGCACCCCAGGGACACCCTGTGCACCCCCAGGGACACCCAGGGCACCCCCAGGGCACCCGAGAGACAGCCAGGGCCCCCCCAGGGACACCTAGGGGACAGCCAGGGAACCCCAGGGACACCCCAGGGACACCTAGGGGACAGCCAGGGCCCCCTCAGGGACACCTAGGGGACAGGCAGGGCACCCCCAGGGACAGCCATGGCTCCCCCAGGGACAGCCAGGGCCCCCCCAGGGACACCTAGGGGACAGCCAGGGCACCCCAGGGACAGCCAGGGTACCCCCTAGGACACATAGGGGACAGGCAGGGCACCCCCAGGGACACTCAGGGCACCCCCAGGGACACCTAGGGGACAGCCGGGGCACCCCCAGGGACACCTAGGGGACAGCCAGGGCACCCCAGGGACACCCTGTGCACCCCCAGGGACACCCAGGGCAAACCCAGCGACACCTAGGGCACAGCCAGGGCACCCTAGGGACAGCCAGGGCACCCCCAAGGACACCTAGGGGACAGGCAGGGCATCCCCAGGGACACCGAGGGGACAGCCAGGGCACCCTAGGGATAGCCAGGGCACCCCCAGGGACACCCAGGGCACCCCCAGGGACACCTAGGGGACAGCCTGGGCACCCCCAGGGACACCAAGGGGACAGCCATGGTTCCCCCAGGGACAGCCAGAGCACCCCCAGGGACACCTAGGGGACAGCCAGGGCCACCCCATGGACACCTAGGGGACAGCCAGGGCACCCCAGGGCACCCCAAGGACACCCAGGGCACCCCAGGGACACGTAGGGGACAGCCAGGGCACCCCCAGGGACACCTAGGAGACAGCACGGGCCCCCCCAGGGACAGCTAGGGGACAGCCAGGGCACCCCAGGGACACCCAGGGCACCCCCAGGGACGCCTAGGGGACCTCCAGGGCACCCCCAGGGACACGTACGGGACAGCCAGGAAACCCCAGGGACACCCTGTGCACCCCCAGGGACAGCCAGGGCACCCCCAGGGACACCCAGGGCACCCCGAGGGACACCTAAGTGACAGCAAGGGCACCCCAGGGACATCGAGGGACAGTCAGGAACCCCCTGGGACAGCCAGCTCACCCCCACGGCCCCCTCCACCTCCAGGAGCTGTCAAAACCCTCCTCAGGTTTTTGATGCCTCAAATGGGCCGCCCAAACCTCCCGAATACCCCCCAAAGCACCCAAAGCAGCCCCCAGGACTCCCCCCAGACCCCCCACAACCCAAAAACCCCCTCCACGACAACTCAGGACCCCCAGGATCCCCCCAAATCCGCGCCCCCCTCACCCTGAGGTCCCGTTTGAGCCGCTCCACGTTGCGGACAGGCACCAGCTCATCAAGCCCCAAGCACCAACACCTGCGGGACTGGGATGGACTGAGAGCACTGGGAGGGTGACCAGAGAAACCTGGGATGGACGAAGAGTGGACTGGGATGAACTGGGATGAACTGGCAGGCGTGTGGGGGTCCATGGTGGCCACTCGGTACCTTACTGGTCTAGACTGGGATGGGTCGGATGGCCCCAGGGGAGGGGGTGAGGCCACACTGGTCCAGACTGGGAGGGGAGTCACCATGGCGCCGGAGGCGGAGTCGAGGATACGAGCGAGGCAGGGACACCTAGGGGACAGCCAGGGAACCCCAGGGACACCCTGGGCACCCCCAGGGACACCTAATGCACCCCCAGGGACACCTAGGGGACAGCCAGGGCCCCCCAGGGACACCCAGGCCACCCCCAGGGACACCTAGGGGAAACCCAGGGCACCCCCAGGGACACCTAGGGTGCAGCCAGGGCACCCTAGGGACAGCCAGAGCACCCTCCAGGACACCGAGGGCACAGCCAGGGCACCCCCAGGGACACCGAGGGGACAGCCAGGGCACCCTAGGGACAGCCAGGGCACCCCCAAGGATACCTAGGGGACAGGCAGGGCACCCCCAGAGACACTGAGGGCACAGCCAGGGCACCCCAGGGACACCCAGGGCACCCCCAGGGACACCTAGGGGACAGCCAAAGCCCCCCCAGGGACACCTAGGGGACAGCCATAGCTCCCCCAGGGACAGCCAGAGCACCCCCAGGGACACCTAGGGGACAGTCAGGGCCCCCCCAGGGACAGCTAGGGGACAGCCAGGGCACCCCAGAGACACCCAGGGCACACCCAGGGACACCTAAGGGACAGCCAGGGCACCCTAGGGACAGCCAGGGCACCCCCAGAGACACCGAGGGCACAGCCAGGGCACCCCCTAGGACACTTAGGGGACAGGCAGGGCACCCCCAGGGACACCGAGGGGACAGCCAGGGCACCCCAGGGACACCCTGTGCACGCCCAGGGACACCCAGGGCACCCCCAGGGCACCCCAGGGACAGCCAGGGCACCCTCAGGGAGACTGACGAGACAGCCAGGGCACCCCAGGGACACCTAGGAGACAGCCAGGGCCCCCTCAGGGACCCCTAGGGGACAGTCAGGGCACCCCAGGGACATCCAGGGCACCCCCAGGGACACGTAGGGGACAGCCAGGGCACCCCCAGGGACAGCCATGGCTCCCCCAGGGACAGCCAGGGCCCCCCCAGGGAAACCTAGGGGACAGCCAGGGCTCCCCAGAGACACCCAGGGCACACCCAGGGAAACCTAAGGGACAGCCAGGGCACCCTAGGGACAGCCAGGGTACCCCCTAGGACACTTAGGGGACAGCCAGGGCACCCCCAGGGACACCTAGGGGACAGCCAGGGCACCCCCATGGACACCTAGGGGACAGCCAGGGAACTCCAGGGCACCCCAGGGACACCCAGGGCACCCCAGGGACACGAAGGGGACAGCCAGGGCACCCACAGGAACAGCCAGGGCACCCCCAGGGACACCTAGGAGACAGCCAGGGCCCCCCCAGGGACAGCTAGGGGACAGCCAGGGCACCCCAGGGACACCCAGGGCGCCCCCAGGGACGCCTAGGGGACCTCCAGGGCACCCCCAGGGACACGTAAGGGACAGCCAGGGAACCCCAGGGACACCCTGTGCACCCCCAGGGAAAGCCAGGGCACCCCCAGGGACACCCTGTGCAATCCCAGGGACACCCAGGGCACCCCCAGGGACACCTACGGGACAGCCAGGGAACCCCAGGGACACCCTGGGCACCCCCAGGGACACCCAGGACACCCCCAGGGACACCTAGGGGACAGCCAGGGCACCCCAGAGACACCCAGGGCACACCAAGGGACACCTAAGGGACAGCCAGGGCACCCTAGGGACAGCCAGGGCACCCCCAGAGACACCGAGGGCACAGCCAGGGCACCCCCTAGGACACTTAGGGGACAGGCAGGGCACCCCCAGGGACACCTAGGAGACAGCCAGGGCCCCCTCAGGGACACCTAGGGGACAGTCAGGGCACTCCAGGGACACCCAGGGCACCCCCAGGGACACGTAGGGGACAGCCAGGGCACCCCCAGGGACACCTAGGGGACAGCCAAGGAACCCCAGAGACAGCCAGCACCCCCCCAGGGACACCTAGGGGACAGGCAGGGCACTCCCAGGGACAGCCATGGCTCCCCCAGGGACAGCCTGGGCCCCCCCAGGGACACCTAGGGGACAGCCAGGGCTCCCCAGAGACACCCAGGGCACACCCAGGGACACCTAAGGGACAGCCAGGGCACCCTAGGGACAGCCAGGGTACCCCCTAGGACACTTAGGGGACAGCCAGGGCACCCCCAGGGACACCTAGGGGACAGCCAGGGCACCCCCAGGGACACCCAGGGCACCCCCAACGACACCTAGGGGACAGGCAGGGCACCCCCAAAGACACCGAGGGGACACCCAGGGCACCCCCAGGGACACCTAGGGGACGGCGAGGGCACCCCTGGGGACACCCAGGGCACCCCCAGGGCCGCCTAGGGGACAGCAAGGGCACCCCAGGGACAGCGAGGGCACCCCCAGGGACACGTACGGGACAGGCAGGGCACCTCCAGGGACACTAGGGGACAGCCAAGGCACTCCAGGGAACCCCAGGGACACCCAGGGCACCCCAGGGACACCTAGGGGACAGCCAGGGCACCCCAGGGCACCCCAGGGACGCCCAGGGCACCCCCAGGGACACCTAGGAGACAGCCAGGGCCCCCCCAGGGACACCTAGGGGACAGCCAGGGCACCCCAGGGACACCCAGGGCACCCCCAGGGACACCAAGGGGACCTCCAGGGCACCCCCAGGGACACGTACAGGACAGCCAGGGAACCCAAGGGACACCCTGTGCACCCCCAGGGACAGCCAGGGCACCCCCAGGGACACCTAGGGGACAGCCGGGGCACCCCCAGGAACACCTAGGGGACAGCCAGGGCACCCCAGGGACACCCAGGGCACCCCCAGGGACACCTAGCGGACCTCCAGGGCACCCCCAGGAACACCCTGTGCACCTCCAGGGACACCCAGGGCATTCCCAGGGCACCCCAGAGACAGCCAGGGCACCCCCAGGGACACCTAGGGGACAGCCAGGGAACCCCAGAGACAGCCAGGACCCCCCCAGGGACACCTAGGGGACAGGCAGGGCACCCCCAGGGACAGCCATGGCCCCCCCTGGGACAGCCAGGGCCCCCCCAGGGACACCTAGGGGACAGCCAGGGCTCCCCAGAGACACCCAGGGCACACCCAGGGACACCTAAGGGACAGCCAGGGCACCCTAGGGACAGCCAGGGCACCCCCTAGGACACTTAGGGGACAGCCAGGGCACCCCCAGGGACACCTAGGGGACAGCCAGGGCACCCCAGGAACACCCTGTGCACTCCCAGGGACACCCAGGGCACACCCAGCGACACCTAGGGCACAGCCAGGGCACCCCCAAGGACACCTAGGGGACAGGCAGGGCACCCCCAGGGACACCGAGGGCACTCCCAGGGACACCTAGGGGACAGCCTGGGCACCCCCAGGGACACCAAGGGGACAGCCAGGGCACCCCAGGGCCCCCAGGGACACCCAGGGCACCCCAGGGACACGTAGGGGACAGACAGGGCACCCACAGGGACAGCCAACGCACCCACAGGGACACCTAGGAGACAGCCAGGGCCCCCCCAGGGACAGCTAGGGGACAGCCAGGGCACCCCAGGGACACCCACGGCACCCCCAGGGACGCCTAGGGGACTTCCAGGGCACCCCCGGGGACACGTACGGGACAGCCAGGGAACCCCAGGGACACCCTGTGCACCCCCAGGGACACCCAGGGCACCCCCAGGGACACCTAGGGGACAGGCAGGGCACCCCCAGGGACACCTAGGGGACAGGCAGGGCACCCCCAGGGACACTGACGCGACAGCCAGGGCAACCCCAGAGGCCTCTAGGGGATAGCCAGGGCACTCGCAGGGACACTCTGGGCACCCACAGGGACACCTTGGGGACGGCCAGGGCACCCCAGGGACGCCCCGGGCACCCCCAGGGACACCTAGGGGAAGGCAGGAAACCCCCAGGGACACCTAGGGGACAGCCAGGGCACCCCCAGGGACATTTAGGGGACAGCCAGGGCGCTCCCAGGGACACTCTGGGCACCCACAGGGACACCTTGGAGACAGCCAGGGTACCCCAGGGACACCCAGGGCACCCCCAGGGACACCAAGGGGACAGCCAGGGCACCCTAGGGACAGCCAGGGCACCCCCAGGGACACCTAGGGCACCCCCAGGGACACCTAGGGGACAGCCAGGGCACCCTAAAGACAGCCAGGGCACCCCCAGGGACACCGAGGGGACACCCAGGGCACCCCCAGGGACACCTAGGGGACAGCGAGGGCACCCCCGAGGAAACCCAGGGCACCCCCAGGGCCGCCTAGGGGACAGCAAGGGCACCCCAGGGACAGCGAAGGCACCCCCAGGGACACCTAGGAGACCTCCAGGGACACATACGGGACAGCCAGGGAACCCCAGGGACACCCTGGGCACCCCCAGGGACACCCAGGGCACCCCCAGGGACACCTAGCGGACAGCCAGGGAACCCGAGAGACAGCCAGGACCCCCCCAGGGACACCTAGGGGACAGGCAGGGCACCCCAAGGGACAGCCATGGCTCCCCCAGGGACAGCCAGGGCCCTCCCAGGGACACCTAGGGGACAGCCAGGGCTCCCAAGAGACACCCAGGGCACACCCAGGGACACCTAAGGGACAGCCAGGGCACCCTAGGGACAGCCAGGGCACCCCCTAGGACACTTAGGGGACAGCCAGGGCACCCCCAGGGACACTCAGGGCACCCCCAGGGACACCTAGGGGACAGCCGGGGCACCCCCAGGGACACCTAGGGGACAGCCAGCGACACCTAGGGCACAGCCAGGGCACCCTAGGGACAGCCAGGGCACCTCCAGGGACACCGAGGGCACTCCCAGGGACACCTAGGGGACAGCCTGGGCACCCCCAGGGACACCAAGGGGACAGCCATGGCTCCCACAGGGACAGCCAGAGCACCCCCAGGGACACCTAGGGGACAGCCACTGCCCCCCCATGGACACCTAGGGGACAGCCAGGGCACCCCAGGGCACCCCAGGGACACCCAGGGCACCCCAGGGACACGTAGGGGACAGACAGGGCACCCACAGGGACAGCCAGGGCACCCCCAGGGACACCTAGGAGACAGCCAGGGCCCCCCCAGGGACAGCTAGGGGACAGCCAGGGCCCCCCCAGGGACACCTTGGGGGCAGCCAGGGAACCCCAGGGACACCCTGTGCACCCCCAGGAACACCCAGGGCACCCCCAAGGACACCTAGGGGACAGCCAGGGAACCCCAGGGACACCCGGTGCGCCCCCAGGGACACCCAGGCCACCCCCAGGGACACCTAGGGCACAGCCAGGGCACCCTAGGGACAGCCAGGGCACACCCAAGGACACCTAGGGGACAAGCAGGGCACCCCCAAGGACACCTAGGGGACAGCCAGGGCACCCCAGGGACACCCTGTGCACCCCCAGGGACACCCAGGGCACCCCCAGGGCACCCGAGAGACAGCCAGGGCACCCCCAGGGACACCTAGGGGACAGCCAGGGTACCCTAGGGACAGCCAGGGCACCCCCAGGGACACAGAGGGCACAGCCAGGGCACCCTAGGGACACCCAGGGCACCCCCAGGGACACCTAGGGGACAGCCAAAGCCCCCCCGGGGACACCTAGGGGACAGCCATAGCTCCCCCAGGGACAGCCAGAGCACCCCCAGGGACACCTAGGGGACAGTCAGGGCCCCCCCAGGGACAGCTAGGGGACAGCCAGGGCACCCCAGAGACACCCAGGGCACACCCAGGGACACCTAAGGGACAGCCAGGGCACCCTAGGGACAGCCAGGGCACCCCCAGAGACACCGAGGGCACAGCCAGGGCACCCCCTAGGACACTTAGGGGACAGGCAGGGCACCCCCAGGGACACCGAGGGGACAGCCAGGGCACCCCAGGGACACCCTGTGCACGCCCAGGGACACCCAGGGCACCCCCAGGGCACCCCAGGGACAGCCAGGGCACCCTCAGGGAGACTGACGAGACAGCCAGGGCACCCCAGGGACACCTAGGAGACAGCCAGGGCCCCCTCAGGGACCCCTAGGGGACAGTCAGGGCACCCCAGGGACATCCAGGGCACCCCCAGGGACACGTAGGGGACAGCCAGGGCACCCCCAGGGACAGCCATGGCTCCCCCAGGGACAGCCAGGGCCCCCCCAGGGAAACCTAGGGGACAGCCAGGGCTCCCCAGAGACACCCAGGGCACACCCAGGGAAACCTAAGGGACAGCCAGGGCACCCTAGGGACAGCCAGGGTACCCCCTAGGACACTTAGGGGACAGCCAGGGCACCCCCAGGGACACCTAGGGGACAGCCAGGGCACCCCCATGGACACCTAGGGGACAGCCAGGGAACTCCAGGGCACCCCAGGGACACCCAGGGCACCCCAGGGACACGAAGGGGACAGCCAGGGCACCCACAGGAACAGCCAGGGCACCCCCAGGGACACCTAGGAGACAGCCAGGGCCCCCCCAGGGACAGCTAGGGGACAGCCAGGGCACCCCAGGGACACCCAGGGCACCCCCAGGGACGCCTAGGGGACCTCCAGGGCACCCCCAGGGACACGTAAGGGACAGCCAGGGAACCCCAGGGACACCCTGTGCACCCCCAGGGAAAGCCAGGGCACCCCCAGGGACACCCTGTGCAATCCCAGGGACACCCAGGGCACCCCCAGGGACACCTACGGGACAGCCAGGGAACCCCAGGGACACCCTGGGCACCCCCAGGGACACCCAGGACACCCCCAGGGACACCTAGGGGACAGCCAGGGCACCCCAGAGACACCCAGGGCACACCAAGGGACACCTAAGGGACAGCCAGGGCACCCTAGGGACAGCCAGGGCACCCCCAGAGACACCGAGGGCACAGCCAGGGCACCCCCTAGGACACTTAGGGGACAGGCAGGGCACCCCCAGGGACACCTAGGAGACAGCCAGGGCCCCCTCAGGGACACCTAGGGGACAGTCAGGGCACTCCAGGGACACCCAGGGCACCCCCAGGGACACGTAGGGGACAGCCAGGGCACCCCCAGGGACACCTAGGGGACAGCCAAGGAACCCCAGAGACAGCCAGCACCCCCCCAGGGACACCTAGGGGACAGGCAGGGCACTCCCAGGGACAGCCATGGCTCCCCCAGGGACAGCCTGGGCCCCCCCAGGGACACCTAGGGGACAGCCAGGGCTCCCCAGAGACACCCAGGGCACACCCAGGGACACCTAAGGGACAGCCAGGGCACCCTAGGGACAGCCAGGGTACCCCCTAGGACACTTAGGGGACAGCCAGGGCACCCCCAGGGACACCTAGGGGACAGCCAGGGCACCCCCAGGGACACCCAGGGCACCCCCAACGACACCTAGGGGACAGGCAGGGCACCCCCAAAGACACCGAGGGGACACCCAGGGCACCCCCAGGGACACCTAGGGGACGGCGAGGGCACCCCTGGGGACACCCAGGGCACCCCCAGGGCCGCCTAGGGGACAGCAAGGGCACCCCAGGGACAGCGAGGGCACCCCCAGGGACACGTACGGGACAGGCAGGGCACCTCCAGGGACACTAGGGGACAGCCAAGGCACTCCAGGGAACCCCAGGGACACCCAGGGCACCCCAGGGACACCTAGGGGACAGCCAGGGCACCCCAGGGCACCCCAGGGACGCCCAGGGCACCCCCAGGGACACCTAGGAGACAGCCAGGGCCCCCCCAGGGACACCTAGGGGACAGCCAGGGCACCCCAGGGACACCCAGGGCACCCCCAGGGACACCAAGGGGACCTCCAGGGCACCCCCAGGGACACGTACAGGACAGCCAGGGAACCCAAGGGACACCCTGTGCACCCCCAGGGACAGCCAGGGCACCCCCAGGGACACCTAGGGGACAGCCGGGGCACCCCCAGGAACACCTAGGGGACAGCCAGGGCACCCCAGGGACACCCAGGGCACCCCCAGGGACACCTAGCGGACCTCCAGGGCACCCCAGGAACACCCTGTGCACCTCCAGGGACACCCAGGGCACCCCCAGGGCACCCCAGAGACAGCCAGGGCACCCCCAGGGACACCTAGGGGACAGCCAGGGAACCCCAGAGACAGCCAGGACCCCCCCAGGGACACCTAGGGGACAGGCAGGGCACCCCCAGGGACAGCCATGGCCCCCCCTGGGACAGCCAGGGCCCCCCCAGGGACACCTAGGGGACAGCCAGGGCTCCCCAGAGACACCCAGGGCACACCCAGGGACACCTAAGGGACAGCCAGGGCACCCTAGGGACAGCCAGGGCACCCCCTAGGACACTTAGGGGACAGCCAGGGCACCCCCAGGGACACCTAGGGGACAGCCAGGGCACCCCAGGAACACCCTGTGCACTCCCAGGGACACCCAGGGCACACCCAGCGACACCTAGGGCACAGCCAGGGCACCCCCAAGGACACCTAGGGGACAGGCAGGGCACCCCCAGGGACACCGAGGGCACTCCCAGGGACACCTAGGGGACAGCCTGGGCACCCCCAGGGACACCAAGGGGACAGCCAGGGCACCCCAGGGCCCCCAGGGACACCCAGGGCACCCCAGGGACACGTAGGGGACAGACAGGGCACCCACAGGGACAGCCAACGCACCCACAGGGACACCTAGGAGACAGCCAGGGCCCCCCCAGGGACAGCTAGGGGACAGCCAGGGCACCCCAGGGACACCCACGGCACCCCCAGGGACGCCTAGGGGACTTCCAGGGCACCCCCGGGGACACGTACGGGACAGCCAGGGAACCCCAGGGACACCCTGTGCACCCCCAGGGACACCCAGGGCACCCCCAGGGCACCCCAGAGACAGCCAGGGCACCCCCAGGGACATCTAGGGGACAGCCAGGGCCCCCCCAGGGTACCTAGGGGACAGCCAGGGCACCCCAGGGACACCCTGTGCACCCCCAGGAACACCCAGGGCACCCCGAAGGACACCAAGGGGACAGCCAGGGAACCCCAGGGACACCCTGTGCACCCCCTGGGACACCCAGGGCACACCCAGGGACACCTAGGGCACAGCCAGGGCACCCTAGGGACAGCAAGGGCACCCCCAGGGACACCTAGGGGACAGCCAGGGAACCCGAGAGACAGCCAGGACCCCCCCAGGGACACCTAGGGGACAGGCAGGGCACCCCCAGGGACAGCCATGGCTCCCCCAGGGACAGCCAAGGCCCCCCCAGGGACACCTAGGGGACAGCCAGGGCTCCCAAGAGACACCAAGGGCACACCCAGGGACACCTAAGGGACAGCCAGGGCACCCTAGGGACAGCCAGGGCACCCCCTAGGACACTTAGGGGACAGCCAGGGCACCCCCAGGGACACTCAGGGCACCCCCAGGGACACCTAGGGGACAGCCGGGGCACCCCCACGGACACCTAGGGGACAGCCAGGGCACCCCAGGGACACATTGTGCACCCCCAGGGACACCCAGGGCACACCCAGCGACACCTAGGGCACAGCCAGGGCACCCAAGGGACAGCCAGGGCACCCCCAAGGACACCTAGGAGACAGGCAGGGCACCCCCAAGGACACCGAGGGCACTCCAAGGGACACCTAGGGGACAGCCAGGGCACCCTATGGACAGTCAGGGCACCCCCAGGGACACCTAGGGGACAGCCAGGGGCACCCCCAGGGACACCCAGGGCACCCCCAGGGACACCTAGGGGACAGCCAGGGCACCCCCAGGGACACCCAGGGCACCCCCAGGGACACCTAGGGGACAGGCAGGGCACCCCCAGGGACACCTAGGGGACAGGCAGGGCACCCCCAGGGACACTGACGCGACAGCCAGGGCAACCCCAGAGGCCTCTAGGGGATAGCCAGGGCACTCGCAGGGACACTCTGGGCACCCACAGGGACACCTTGGGGACAGCCAGGGCACCCCAGGGACGCCCCGGGCACCCCCAGGGACACCTAGGGCACCCCCAGGGACACCTAGGGGAAGGCAGGAAACCCCCAGGGACACCTAGGGGACAGCCAGGGCACCCCCAGGGACATTTAGGGGACAGCCAGGGCGCTCCCAGGGACACTCTGGGCACCCACAGGGACACCTTGGAGACAGCCAGGGTACCCCAGGGACACCCAGGGCACCCCCAGGGACACCTAGGGGACAGCCAGGGCACCCTAGGGACAGCCAGGGCACTCCCAGGGACACCTAGGGCACCCCCAGGGACACCTAGGGGACAGCCAGGGCAGCCTAGGGATAGCGAGGGCACCCCCAGGGACACCTAGGGGACAGGCAGGGCGCCCCAGGGCACCCCAGGGACACCCAGGGCACCCCAGGGACACGTAGGGACAGCCAGGGCACCCACAGGGACACCCAGGGCACCCCCAGGGACACCTGGGGGACCTCCAGGGCACCCCCAGGGACACGTACGGGACAGCCAAGGAACCCCAGGGACACACTGTGCACCCCCAGGGACACCCAGGGCACCCCAGGGACACGTAGGGGACAGCCAGGACACCACCAGGGACACCTAGGAGACAGCCAGGGCCCCCCCAGGGACACCTAGGGGACAGCCAGGGCACTCCAGGGACACCAAGGGGACAGCCAGGGCACCCTATGGACAGTCAGGGCACCCCCAGGGACACCTAGGGGACAGCCAGGGGCACCCCCAGGGACACCCAGGGCACCCCCAGGGACACCTAGGGGACAGCCAGGGCACCCCCAGGGACACCCAGGGCACCCCCAGGGACACCTAGGGGACAGGCAGGGCACCCCCAGGGACACCTAGGGGACAGGCAGGGCACCCCCAGGGACACTGACGCGACAGACAGGGCAACCCCAGAGGCCTCTAGGGGATAGCCAGGGCACTCGCAGGGACACTCTGGGCACCCACAGGGACACCTTGGGGACGGCCAGGGCACCCCAGGGACGCCCCGGGCACCCCCAGGGACACCTAGGGGAAGGCAGGAAACCCCCAGGGACACCTAGGGGACAGCCAGGGCACCCCCAGGGACATTTAGGGGACAGCCAGGGCGCTCCCAGGGACACTCTGGGCACCCACAGGGACACCTTGGAGACAGCCAGGGTACCCCAGGGACACCCAGGGCACCCCCAGGGACACCAAGGGGACAGCCAGGGCACCCTAGGGACAGCCAGGGCACCCCCAGGGACACCTAGGGCACCCCCAGGGACACCTAGGGGACAGCCAGGGCACCCTAAAGACAGCCAGGGCACCCCCAGGGACACCGAGGGGACACCCAGGGCACCCCCAGGGACACCTAGGGGACAGCGAGGGCACCCCCGGGGAAACCCAGGGCACCCCCAGGGCCGCCTAGGGGACAGCAAGGGCACCCCAGGGACAGCGAAGGCACCCCCAGGGACACCTAGGAGACCTCCAGGGACACATACGGGACAGCCAGGGAACCCCAGGGACACCCTGGGCACCCCCAGGGACACCCAGGGCACCCCCAGGGACACCTAGCGGACAGCCAGGGAACCCGAGAGACAGCCAGGACCCCCCCAGGGACACCTAGGGGACAGGCAGGGCACCCCAAGGGACAGCCATGGCTCCCCCAGGGACAGCCAGGGCCCTCCCAGGGACACCTAGGGGACAGCCAGGGCTCCCAAGAGACACCCAGGGCACACCCAGGGACACCTAAGGGACAGCCAGGGCACCCTAGGGACAGCCAGGGCACCCCCTAGGACACTTAGGGGACAGCCAGGGCACCCCCAGGGACACTCAGGGCACCCCCAGGGACACCTAGGGGACAGCCGGGGCACCCCCAGGGACACCTAGGGGACAGCCAGCGACACCTAGGGCACAGCCAGGGCACCCTAGGGACAGCCAGGGCACCTCCAGGGACACCGAGGGCACTCCCAGGGACACCTAGGGGACAGCCTGGGCACCCCCAGGGACACCAAGGGGACAGCCATGGCTCCCACAGGGACAGCCAGAGCACCCCCAGGGACACCTAGGGGACAGCCACTGCCCCCCCATGGACACCTAGGGGACAGCCAGGGCACCCCAGGGCACCCCAGGGACACCCAGGGCACCCCAGGGACACGTAGGGGACAGACAGGGCACCCACAGGGACAGCCAGGGCACCCCCAGGGACACCTAGGAGACAGCCAGGGCCCCCCCAGGGACAGCTAGGGGACAGCCAGGGCCCCCCCAGGGACACCTTGGGGGCAGCCAGGGAACCCCAGGGACACCCTGTGCACCCCCCAGGAACACCCAGGGCACCCCCAAGGACACCTAGGGGACAGCCAGGGAACCCCAGGGACACCCGGTGCACCCCCAGGGACACCCAGGCCACCCCCAGGGACACCTAGGGCACAGCCAGGGCACCCTAGGGACAGCCAGGGCACACCCAAGGACACCTAGGGGACAAGCAGGGCACCCCCAAGGACACCTAGGGGACAGCCAGGGCACCCCAGGGACACCCTGTGCACCCCCAGGGACACCCAGGGCACCCCCAGGGCACCCGAGAGACAGCCAGGGCCCCCCCAGGGACACCTAGGGGACAGCCAGGGAACCCCAGGGACACCCCAGGGACACCTAGGGGACAGCCAGGGCCCCCTCAGGGACACCTAGTGGACAGGCAGGGCACCCCCAGGGACAGCCATGGCTCCCCCAGGGACAGCCAGGGCCCCCCCAGGGACACCTAGGGGACAGCCAGGGCACCCCAGGGACAGCCAGGGTACCCCCTAGGACACATAGGGGACAGGCAGGGCACCCCCAGGGACACTCAGGGCACCCCCAGGGACACCTAGGGGACAGCCGGGGCACCCCCAGGGACACCTAGGGGACAGCCAGGGCACCCCAGGGACACCCTGTGCACCCCCAGGGACACCCAGGGCAAACCCAGCGACACCTAGGGCACAGCCAGGGCACCCTAGGGACAGCCAGGGCACCCCCAAGGACACCTAGGGGACAGGCAGGGCATCCCCAGGGACACCGAGGGGACAGCCAGGGCACCCTAGGGATAGCCAGGGCACCCCCAGGGACACCCAGGGCACCCCCAGGGACACCTAGGGGACAGCCTGGGCACCCCCAGGGACACCAAGGGGACAGCCATGGTTCCCCCAGGGACAGCCAGAGCACCCCCAGGGACACCTAGGGGACAGCCAGGGCCACCCCATGGACACCTAGGGGACAGCCAGGGCACCCCAGGGCACCCCAAGGACACCCAGGGCACCCCAGGGACACGTAGGGGACAGCCAGGGCACCCCCAGGGACACCTAGGAGACAGCACGGGCCCCCCCAGGGACAGCTAGGGGACAGCCAGGGCACCCCAGGGACACCCAGGGCACCCCCAGGGACGCCTAGGGGACCTCCAGGGCACCCCCAGGGACACGTACGGGACAGCCAGGAAACCCCAGGGACACCCTGTGCACCCCCAGGGACAGCCAGGGCACCCCCAGGGACACCCAGGGCACCCCGAGGGACACCTAAGTGACAGCAAGGGCACCCCAGGGACATCGAGGGACAGCCAGGAACCCCCTGGGACAGCCAGCTCACCCCCACGGCCCCCTCCACCTCCAGGAGCTGTCAAAACCCTCCTCAGGTTTTTGATGCCTCAAATGGGCCGCCCAAACCTCTCGAATACCCCCCAAAGCACCCAAAGCAGCCCCCAGGACTCCCCCCAGACCCCCCACAACCCAAAAACCCCCTCCACGACAACTCAGGACCCCCAGGATCCCCCCAAATCCGCGCCCCCCTCACCCTGAGGTCCCGTTTGAGCCGCTCCACGTTGCGGACAGGCACCAGCTCATCAAGCCCCAAGCACCAACACCTGCGGGACTGGGATGGACTGAGAGCACTGGGAGGGTGACCAGAGAAACCTGGGATGGACGAAGAGTGGACTGGGATGAACTGGGATGAACTGGCAGGCGTGTGGGGGTCCATGGTGGCCACTCGGTACCTTACTGGTCTAGACTGGGATGGGTCGGATGGCCCCAGGGGAGGGGGTGAGGCCACACTGGTCCAGACTGGGAGGGGAGTCACCATGGCGCCGGAGGCGGAGTCGAGGATACGAGCGAGGCAGGGACACCTAGGGGACAGCCAGGGAACCCCAGGGACACCCTGGGCACCCCCAGGGACACCTAATGCACCCCCAGGGACACCTAGGGGACAGCCAGGGCCCCCCAGGGACACCCAGGCCACCCCCAGGGACACCTAGGGGAAACCCAGGGCACCCCCAGGGACACCTAGGGTGCAGCCAGGGCACCCTAGGGACAGCCAGAGCACCCTCCAGGACACCGAGGGCACAGCCAGGGCACCCCCAGGGACACCTAGGGGACAGCCAGGGCCCCCCCAGGGACACCCAGGGCACCGCCAGGGACACCTAGGGGACAGCCAGGGCATCCCCAGGGACACCCAGGGCACCCCCAGGGACACCTAGAGGACAGCCAGGGCACCCCAGGCAAACCCAGGGCACCCCCAGGGACACCTAGGGGACAGCCAGGGTACCCTAGGGACAGCCAGGGCACCCCCAGGGACACAGAGGGCACAGCCAGGGCACCCTAGGGACAGCCAGGGCACCCCAAGGACACCTAGGGGACAGGCAGGCCACCCCCAGGGACACCGAGGGGACAGCCAGGGCACCCTAGGGACAGCCAGGGCACCCCCAAGGATACCTAGGGGACAGGCAGGGCACCCCCAGAGACACTGAGGGCACAGCCAGGGCACCCCAGGGACACCCAGGGCACCCCCAGGGACACCTAGGGGACAGCCAAAGCCCCCCCAGGGACACCTAGGGGACAGCCATAGCTCCCCCAGGGACAGCCAGAGCACCCCCAGGGACACCTAGGGGACAGTCAGGGCCCCCCCAGGGACAGCTAGGGGACAGCCAGGGCACCCCAGAGACACCCAGGGCACACCCAGGGACACCTAAGGGACAGCCAGGGCACCCTAGGGACAGCCAGGGCACCCCCAGAGACACCGAGGGCACAGCCAGGGCACCCCCTAGGACACTTAGGGGACAGGCAGGGCACCCCCAGGGACACCGAGGGGACAGCCAGGGCACCCCAGGGACACCCTGTGCACGCCCAGGGACACCCAGGGCACCCCCAGGGCACCCCAGGGACAGCCAGGGCACCCTCAGGGAGACTGACGAGACAGCCAGGGCACCCCAGGGACACCTAGGAGACAGCCAGGGCCCCCTCAGGGACCCCTAGGGGACAGTCAGGGCACCCCAGGGACATCCAGGGCACCCCCAGGGACACGTAGGGGACAGCCAGGGCACCCCCAGGGACAGCCATGGCTCCCCCAGGGACAGCCAGGGCCCCCCCAGGGAAACCTAGGGGACAGCCAGGGCTCCCCAGAGACACCCAGGGCACACCCAGGGAAACCTAAGGGACAGCCAGGGCACCCTAGGAACAGCCAGGGTACCCCCTAGGACACTTAGGGGACAGCCAGGGCACCCCCAGGGACACCTAGGGGACAGCCAGGGCACCCCCATGGACACCTAGGGGACAGCCAGGGAACTCCAGGGCACCCCAGGGACACCCAGGGCACCCCAGGGACACGAAGGGGACAGCCAGGGCACCCACAGGAACAGCCAGGGCACCCCCAGGGACACCTAGGAGACAGCCAGGGCCCCCCCAGGGACAGCTAGGGGACAGCCAGGGCACCCCAGGGACACCCAGGGCACCCCCAGGGACGCCTAGGGGACCTCCAGGGCACCCCCAGGGACACGTAAGGGACAGCCAGGGAACCCCAGGGACACCCTGTGCACCCCCAGGGAAAGCCAGGGCACCCCCAGGGACACCCTGTGCAATCCCAGGGACACCCAGGGCACCCCCAGGGACACCTACGGGACAGCCAGGGAACCCCAGGGACACCCTGGGCACCCCCAGGGACACCCAGGACACCCCCAGGGACACCTAGGGGACAGCCAGGGCACCCCAGAGACACCCAGGGCACACCAAGGGACACCTAAGGGACAGCCAGGGCACCCTAGGGACAGCCAGGGCACCCCCAGAGACACCGAGGGCACAGCCAGGGCACCCCCTAGGACACTTAGGGGACAGGCAGGGCACCCCCAGGGACACCTAGGAGACAGCCAGGGCCCCCTCAGGGACACCTAGGGGACAGTCAGGGCACTCCAGGGACACCCAGGGCACCCCCAGGGACACGTAGGGGACAGCCAGGGCACCCCCAGGGACACCTAGGGGACAGCCAAGGAACCCCAGAGACAGCCAGCACCCCCCCAGGGACACCTAGGGGACAGGCAGGGCACTCCCAGGGACAGCCATGGCTCCCCCAGGGACAGCCTGGGCCCCCCCAGGGACACCTAGGGGACAGCCAGGGCTCCCCAGAGACACCCAGGGCACACCCAGGGACACCTAAGGGACAGCCAGGGCACCCTAGGGACAGCCAGGGTACCCCCTAGGACACTTAGGGGACAGCCAGGGCACCCCCAGGGACACCTAGGGGACAGCCAGGGCACCCCCAGGGACACCCAGGGCACCCCCAACGACACCTAGGGGACAGGCAGGGCACCCCCAAAGACACCGAGGGGACACCCAGGGCACCCCCAGGGACACCTAGGGGACGGCGAGGGCACCCCTGGGGACCCCCAGGGCACCCCCAGGGCCGCCTAGGGGACAGCAAGGGCACCCCAGGGACAGCGAGGGCACCCCCAGGGACACGTACGGGACAGGCAGGGCACCTCCAGGGACACTAGGGGACAGCCAAGGCACTCCAGGGAACCCCAGGGACACCCAGGGCACCCCAGGGACACCTAGGGGACAGCCAGGGCACCCCAGGGCACCCCAGGGACGCCCAGGGCACCCCCAGGGACACCTAGGAGACAGCCAGGGCCCCCCCAGGGACACCTAGGGGACAGCCAGGGCACCCCAGGGACACCCAGGGCACCCCCAGGGACACCAAGGGGACCTCCAGGGCACCCCCAGGGACACGTACAGGACAGCCAGGGAACCCAAGGGACACCCTGTGCACCCCCAGGGACAGCCAGGGCACCCCCAGGGACACCTAGGGGACAGCCGGGGCACCCCCAGGAACACCTAGGGGACAGCCAGGGCACCCCAGGGACACCCAGGGCACCCCCAGGGACACCTAGCGGACCTCCAGGGCACCCCAGGAACACCCTGTGCACCTCCAGGGACACCCAGGGCACCCCCAGGGCACCCCAGAGACAGCCAGGGCACCCCCAGGGACACCTAGGGGACAGCCAGGGAACCCCAGAGACAGCCAGGACCCCCCCAGGGACACCTAGGGGACAGGCAGGGCACCCCCAGGGACAGCCTTGGCCCCCCCTGGGACAGCCAGGGCCCCCCCAGGGACACCTAGGGGACAGCCAGGGCTCCCCAGAGACACCCAGGGCACACCCAGGGACACCTAAGGGACAGCCAGGGCACCCTAGGGACAGCCAGGGCACCCCCTAGGACACTTAGGGGACAGCCAGGGCACCCCCAGGGACACCTAGGGGACAGCCAGGGCACCCCAGGAACACCCTGTGCACTCCCAGGGACACCCAGGGCACACCCAGCGACACCTAGGGCACAGCCAGGGCACCCCCAAGGACACCTAGGGGACAGGCAGGGCACCCCCAGGGACACCGAGGGCACTCCCAGGGACACCTAGGGGACAGCCTGGGCACCCCCAGGGACACCAAGGGGACAGCCAGGGCACCCCAGGGCCCCCAGGGACACCCAGGGCACCCCAGGGACACGTAGGGGACAGACAGGGCACCCACAGGGACAGCCAACGCACCCACAGGGACACCTAGGAGACAGCCAGGGCCCCCCCAGGGACAGCTAGGGGACAGCCAGGGCACCCCAGGGACACCCACGGCACCCCCAGGGACGCCTAGGGGACTTCCAGGGCACCCCCGGGGACACGTACGGGACAGCCAGGGAACCCCAGGGACACCCTGTGCACCCCCAGGGACACCCAGGGCACCCCCAGGGACATCTAGGGGACAGCCAGGGCCCCCCCAGGGTACCTAGGGGACAGCCAGGGCACCCCAGGGACACCCTGTGCACCCCCAGGAACACCCAGGGCACCCCGAAGGACACCAAGGGGACAGCCAGGGAACCCCAGGGACACCCTGTGCACCCCCTGGGACACCCAGGGCACACCCAGGGACACCTAGGGCACAGCCAGGGCACCCTAGGGACAGCCAGGGCACCCCCAGGGACACCTAGGGGACAGGCAGGGCGCCCCAGGGCACCCCAGGGACACCCAGGGCACCCCAGGGACACGTAGGGACAGCCAGGGCACCCACAGGGACACCCAGGGCACCCCCAGGGACACCTGGCGGACCTCCAGGGCACCCCCAGGGACACGTACGGGACAGCCAAGGAACCCCAGGGACACCCTGTGCACCCCCAGGGACACCCAGGCCACCCCCAGGGACACCTAGGGCACAGCCAGGGCACCCTAGGGACAGCCAGGGCACACCTAAGGACACCTAGGGGACAAGCAGGGCACCCCCAAGGACACCTAGGGGACAGCCAGGGCACCCCAGGGACACCCTGTGCACCCCCAGGGACACCCAGGGCACCCCCAGGGCACCCGAGAGACAGCCAGGGCCCCCCCAGGGACACCTAGGGGACAGCCAGGGAACCCCAGGGACACCCCAGGGACACCTAGGGGACAGCCAGGGCCCCCTCAGGGACACCTAGGGGACAGGCAGGGCACCCCCAGGGACACCGTGTGCACCCCCAGGGACACCCAGGGCAAACCCAGCGACACCTAGGGCACCGCCAGGGCACCCTAGGGACAGCCAGGGCACCCCCAAGGACACCTAGGGGACAGGCAGGGCATCCCCAGGGACACCGAGGGGACAGCCAGGGCACCCTAGGGATAGCCAGGGCACCCCCAGGGACACCCAGGGCACCCCCAGGGACACCTAGGGGACAGCCTGGGCACCCCCAGGGACACCAAGGGGACAGCCATGGTTCCCCCAGGGACAGCCAGAGCACCCCCAGGGACACCTAGGGGACAGCCAGGGCCACCCCATGGACACCCTAGGGGACAGCCAGGGCACCCCAGGCACCCCAAGGACACCCAGGGCACCCCAGGGACACGTAGGGGACAGCCAGGGCACCCCCAGGGACACCTAGGAGACAGCACGGGCCCCCCCAGGGACAGCTAGGGGACAGCCAGGGCACCCCAGGGACACCCAGGGCACCCCCAGGGACGCCTAGGGGACCTCCAGGGCACCCCCAGGGACACGTACGGGACAGCCAGGAAACCCCAGGGACACCCTGTGCACCCCCAGGGACAGCCAGGGCACCCCCAGGGACACCCAGGGCACCCCGAGGGACACCTAAGTGACAGCAAGGGCACCCCAGGGACATCGAGGGACAGCCAGGAACCCCCTGGGACAGCCAGCTCACCCCCACGGCCCCCTCCACCTCCAGGAGCTGTCAAAACCCTCCTCAGGTTTTTGATGCCTCAAATGGGCCGCCCAAACCTCCCGAATACCCCCCAAAGCACCCAAAGCAGCCCCCAGGACTCCCCCCAGACCCCCCACAACCCAAAAACCCCCTCCACGACAACTCAGGACCCCCAGGATCCCCCCAAATCCGCGCCCCCCTCACCCTGAGGTCCCGTTTGAGCCGCTCCACGTTGCGGACAGGCACCAGCTCATCAAGCCCCAAGCACCAACACCTGCGGGACTGGGATGGACTGAGAGCACTGGGAGGGTGACCAGAGAAACCTGGGATGGACGAAGAGTGGACTGGGATGAACTGGGATGAACTGGCAGGCGTGTGGGGGTCCATGGTGGCCACTCGGTGCCTTACTGGTCTATACTGGGATGGGTCGGATGGCCCCAGGGGAGGGGGTGAGGCCACACTGGTCCAGACTGGGAGGGGAGTCACCATGGCGCCGGAGGCGGAGTCGAGGATACGAGCGAGGCAGGGACACCTAGGGGACAGCCAGGGAACCCCAGGGACACCCTGGGCACCCCCAGGGACACCTAATGCACCCCCAGGGACACCTAGGGGACAGCCAGGGCCCCCCAGGGACACCCAGGCCACCCCCAGGGACACCTAGGGGAAACCCAGGGCACCCCCAGGGACACCTAGGGTGCAGCCAGGGCACCCTAGGGACAGCCAGAGCACCCTCCAGGACACCGAGGGCACAGCCAGGGCACCCCCAGGGACACCTAGGGGACAGCCAGGGCACCCCCATGGACACCTAGGGGACAGCCAGGGAACTCCAGGGCACCCCAGGGACACCCAGGGCACCCCAGGGACACGAAGGGGACAGCCAGGGCACCCACAGGAACAGCCAGGGCACCCCCAGGGACACCTAGCAGACAGCCAGGGCCCCCCCAGGGACAGCTAGGGGACAGCCAGGGCACCCCAGGGACACCCAGGGCACCCCCAGGGACGCCTAGGGGACCTCCAGGGCACCCCCAGGGACACGTAAGGGACAGCCAGGGAACCCCAGGGACACCCTGTGCACCCCCAGGGAAAGCCAGGGCACCCCCAGGGACACCCTGTGCAATCCCAGGGACACCCAGGGCACCCCCAGGGACACCTACGGGACAGCCAGGGAACCCCAGGGACACCCTGGGCACCCCCAGGGACACCCAGGACACCCCCAGGGACACCTAGGGGACAGCCAGGGCACCCCAGAGACACCCAGGGCACAGCAAGGGACACCTAAGGGACAGCCAGGGCACCCTAGGGACAGCCAGGACACCCCCAGAGACACCGAGGGCACAGCCAGGGCACCCCCTAGGACACTTAGGGGACAGGCAGGGCACCCCCAGGGACACCTAGGAGACAGCCAGGGCCCCCTCAGGGACACCTAGGGGACAGTCAGGGCACTCCAGGGACACCCAGGGCACCCCCAGGGACACGTAGGGGACAGCCAGGGCACCCCCAGGGACACCTAGGGGACAGCCAAGGAACCCCAGAGACAGCCAGCACCCCCCCAGGGACACCTAGGGGACAGGCAGGGCACTCCCAGGGACAGCCATGGCTCCCCCAGGGACAGCCTGGGCCCCCCCAGGGACACCTAGGGGACAGCCAGGGCTCCCCAGAGACACCCAGGGCACACCCAGGGACACCTAAGGGACAGCCAGGGCACCCTAGGGACAGCCAGGGTACCCCCTAGGACACTTAGGGGACACCCAGGGCACCCCCAACGACACCTAGGGGACAGGCAGGGCACCCCAGGGCACCCCAGGGACACCCAGGGCACCCCAGGGACACGTAGGGACAGCCAGGGCACCCACAGGGACACCCAGGGCACCCCCAGGGACACCTGGGGGACCTCCAGGGCACCCCCCAGGGACACGTACGGGACAGCCAAAGAACCCCAGGGACACACTGTGCACCCCCAGGGACACCCAGGGCACCCCCAGGGACACCTAGGGGACAGGCAGGGCACCCCCAGGGACACCTAGAGGACAGACAGGGCGTCCCCAGGGACACCTAGGGGACAGCCAGGGCACCCCAGGGACAGCGATGGCACCCCCAGGGACACGTAGAGGACAGGCAGGGCACCCCCAGGGACACCTAGGAGACATCCAGGGCCCCCCCAGGGACGCCTAGGGGACCTCCAAGGCATCCCCAGGGACACGTACGGGACAGCCAGGGAACCCCAGGGACACCCTGTGCACCCCCAGGGACAGCCAGGGCACCCCCAGGGACACCTAGGGGACAGCCAGGGCCCCCCCAGGGACACCTAGGGGACAGCCAGGGAACCCCAGGGACACCCTGTGCACCCCCAGGGACACCCAGGGCACCCCCAGGGCACCCCAGAGACAGCCAGGGCACCCCCAGGGACACATAGGGGACAGCCAGGGCCTCCCCAGGGACACCTTGGGGACAGCCAGGGTCACCCCAGGGATACCCTGTGCACCCCCAGGGACACCCAGGGCACCCCCAGGGACACCTAGGGGACAGGCAGGGCACCCCCAGGGACACCTAGAGGACAGACAGGGGGTCCTCTGGGACACCTAGGGGACAGCCAGGGCACCCCAGGGACAGCGAGGGCACCCCCAGGGACACGTAGAGGACAGGCAGGGCACCCCCAGGGACACCTAGAGGACAGCCAGGGCACCCCAGGGACACCTAGGGGACAGCCAGGGCACCCCAGGGACAGCGAGGGCACCCCCAGGGACACGTAGAGGACAGGCAGGGCGTCCCCAGGGACACCTAGGGGACAGCCAGGGCACCCCAGGGACAGCGATGGCACCCCCAGGGACACGTAGAGGACAGGCAGGGCACCCCCAGGGACACCTAGGAGGAAGCCAGGCCCCCCCCAGAGACACCTAGGGGACAGCCAGGACACCCCCAGGGACACCTAAGAGACATCCAGGGCCCCCCCAGGGACGCCTAGGGGACCTCCAAGGCATCCCCAGGGACACGTACGGGACAGCCAGGGAACCCCAGGGACACCCTGTGCACGCCCAGGGACACCCAGGGCACACCCAGGGACATCTAGGGGACAGCCTGGGCACCCCCAGGGACAGCCAGGGCATCCCCAGGGACACCTAGGGGACAGCCGGGGCACCCCCAGGAACAGCTAGGGGACAGCCAAAGCACTCCAGGGACAGCCAGGCCACCCCCAGGGACAGCGAGGGCACAGCCAGGGCACCCTAGGGACAGCCAGGGCACCCCCCAGGACACTTAGGGGACAGGCAGGGCACCCCCAGGGACACCTAGAGGACAGCCAGGGCACCCCAGGGACACCCAGGGGACAGCCAGGGCACCCTATGGACAGCCAGGGCACTCCCAGGGACACCTAGGGGACAGCCAGGGGCACCCCCAGGGACACCCAGGGCACCCCCCAGGGACACCTAGGGGACAGCCGGGGCACCCCCCAGGGACACCTAGGGGACAGCCAGGGGCACCCCCAGGGACACCCAGGGCACCCCCAGGGCGCCCCAGAGACAGCCAGGGCACCCCCCAGGGACACCTAGGGGACAGCCAGGGCCCCCCCAGGGGACACCTAGGGGACAGCCAGGGAACCCCAGGGACACCCTGTGCACCCCCAGGGGACACCTAGGGCACACCCAGGGACACCCAGGGCACACCCAGGGCACCCTGGGGACAGCCAGGGCACCCCCAAGGACATCTAGGGGACAAGCAGGGCACCCCCAGGGACACCTAGGGGACAGCCAGGGCAGCCTAGGGATAGCGAGGGCACACCCAGGGACACGTAGGGGACAGGCAGGGCACCCCAGGGCACCTCAGGGAAAGCCAGGGCACCCCCAGGGACATGTAGGGACAGCCAGGGCACCCACAGGGACACCCAGGGCACCCCCAGGGACACCTAGGGGGACAGGCAGGGCACCCCCAGGGACACCTAGGGGACAGCCAGGGAACCCCAGGGACACCCTGTGCACCCCCAGGGACACCCAGGGCACCCCCAGGGACACCTAGGGGACAGCCAGGGCACCCCAGAGGACACCCAGGGCACACCCAGGGACACCTAAGGGACAGCCAGGGCACCCTAGGGACAGCCAGGGCACCCCCAGAGACACGGAGAGCACAGCCAGGGCACCCCCAGGGACACCTAGAGGACAGGCAGGGCACCCCCAGGGACACCTAGGGGACAGCCAGGGCACCCTAGGGAAAGCCAGGGCACCCCCAGGGACACCATGGGGACACCCAGGGCACCCCCAGGGACACGTAGGGGACAGCCAGGGCACCCACACGGACAGCTAGGGGACAGCCAAGGAACCCCAGAGACAGCCAGGACCCCCCCAGGGACACCTAGGGGACAGGCAGGGCACCCCCAGGGACAGCCATGGCTCCCCCCAGGGACAGCCAGGGCCCCCCCAGGGACACCTAGGGGACAGCCAGGGCTCCCCAGAGACACCCAGGGCACACCCAGGGACACCTAAGGGACAGCCAGGGCACCCTAGGGACAGCCAGGGTACCCCCTAGGACACTTTGGGGACAGCCAGGGCACCCCCAGGGACACTCAGGGCACCCCCAGGGACACCATAGGGACAGCCGGGGCACCCCCAGGGACACCTAGGGGACAGCCAGGGCACCCCAGGGACACCCTGTGCACCCCCAGGGAAACCCAGGGCACACCCAGCGACACCTAGGGCACAGCCAGGGCACCCTAGGGACAGCCAGGGCACCCCCAAGGACACCGAGGGGACAGGCAGGGCACCCCCAGGGACACAGAGGGGACAGGCAGGGCACCCTCAGGGACAGCCAGGGCACCCCCAGGGACACCTAGGGGACAGCCAGGGCACCCTAGGGACAGCCAGGGCACCCCCAAGGACACCGAGGGGACAGGCAGGGCACCCCCAGGGACACTGAGGGGACAGCCAAGGCACCCCAGGGCACGCCAGGGACACCCAGGGCACCCCAGGGACACCTAGGGGACAGCCAGGGCACCCCAGGGCACCCCAGGGACGCCCAGGGCACCCCCAGGGACACCTAGGAGACAGCCAGGGCCCCCCCAGGGACACCTAGGGGACAGCCAGGGCACCCCAGGGACACCCAGGGCACCCCCAGGGACACCAAGGGGACCTCCAGGGCACCCCCAGGGACACGTACGGGACAGCCAGGGAACCCCAGGGACACCTAGGGGACAGCCAGGGCCCCCCCAGGGACACCTAGGGGACAGCCAGGGCACTCCAGGGACACCCAGGGCACCCCCAGGGACACCTAGGGGACAGGCAGGGCACCGCAGAGACACCCAGGGCACACCCAGGAACAGCTAAGGGACAGCCAGGGCACCCCAGAGACAGCCAGGGCACCTCCAGGGCCACCGAGGGGACAGGTAGGGCATCCCAGGGACACGTAGGGGACAGCCTGGGCACCCACTGGGACAGCCAGGGTACACCCAGGGACACCTAGGGGACATCCAGGGCACACCAGGGACACCCAGGGCACCCCCAGGGACACCTAGGGGACCTCCAGGGCACCCCAGGGACACCCTGTGTACCTCCAGGGACACCCCGGGCACCCCCAGGGCACCCCAGAGACAGTCAGGGCACCCCCAAGGACACCTAGCGGACAGCCAGGGCACACCCAGGGACACGTAGGGTACAGCCAGGGCACCCTAGGGACAGCCAGGGCACCCTCAGAGACACCAAAAGCACAGCAAGGGCACCCTAGGGACAGCCAGGGCACCCCCAAGAGCACCTAGGGGCCAGGCAGGGCACCCCCAGGGACACGAGGGTACAGCCAGGGCACCCTAGGGACAGCCAGGGCACCCCCAGGGACACCTAGAGGACACCCAGGGCACCCTAGGGACAGGCAGTGCACCCCCAGGGACACGTAGGCGACAGGCAGGGCATCCCCCTGGACACCTAGAGGACAGCCAAGGCGCCCCCAGGGACGACCAGGGGACAGCCAGGGCACCCCAGGGACACCGAGAGGACACCCTGGGCTCCCGCAGGGACACCAAGAGGACAGCCAGGGCACCCCAGGGCACCCCAGGGACACCCAGGGCACCCCAGAGACACCTAGGAGACAGCCAGGGCCCCCCCAGGGACACCTAGGGGACAGCCAGGGCCCCCCCAGGGACACCTTGGGGACAGCCAGGGAACCCCAGGGACACCCTGTGCACCCCCAGGGACACCCAGGGCACCCCTAGGGACATCTAGGGGACAGCCAGGGAACCCAAGGGACACCCTGTGCACCCCCAGGGACACCCAGGGCACAGGCAGGGACACCTAGGGCACAGCCAGGACACCCTAGGGACAGCCAGGGCACCCCCAAGGACACCTAGGGGACAAGCAGGGCACCCCCAGGGACACCTAGGGGACAGCCAGGGCAGCCTAGGGACAGCGAGGGCACCCCCAGGGACACGTAGGGGACAGGCAGGGCACCCCAGGGCACCCCAGGGACACCCAGGGCACCCCAGGGACACGTAGGGACAGCCAGGGCACCCACAGGGACACCCAGGGCACCCACAGGGACACCTGGGGGACCTCCAGGGCACCCCCAGGGACACGTACGGGACAGCCAGGGAACCCCAGGGACACCCAGGGCACCCCCAGGGACACCAAGGGGACAGCCAGGGCACCCCCAGGGACACCTAGAGGACAGCTAGGGCCCCCCCAGGGACACCAAGGGGACAGCCAGGGAACCCCAGGGACACCCTGTGCACCCCCAGGGACACGTAGGGGAAAGGCAGGGAACCCCCAGGGACACCGAGGGGACAGCCAGGGCACCCTAGGGACGGCCAGGGCACCCCCAGAGTCACCCAGGGCACCCACAGGGACACCTAGGGGACAGCCTGGGCACCCCCAGGGACACCAAGGGGACAGCCATGGCGCCCCCAGGGACAGCCAGAGCACCCCAGGGACACCTAGGGGACAGCCAGGGCCCCCCCCAGGGACACCTAGGGGACAGCCAGGGCACCCCAGGGCACCCCAGGGACAGCCAGGGCACCCCAGGGACACGTAGGGGACAGCCAGGGCACCCACAGGGACAGCCAGGGCACCCCCAGGGACACCTAGGAGACAACCAAGGCTCCCCCAGGGACACCAAGGGGACAGCCAGGGCACGCCAGGGAAACCCAGGGCACCCCCAGGAACGCCTAGGGGACCTCCAGGGCACCCCCAGGGAAACGTACGGGACAGCCAGGGAACCCCAGGGACACCCTGTGCACCCCCAGGGACAGCCAGGGCACCCCCAGGGACACCTAGGGGACAGCCAGGGCTCCCCAGAGACACCCAGGGCACACCCAGGGACACCTAGGGGAAACCTGGGCACCCCCAGGGACAGCCAGGGCATCCCCAGGGACACCTAGGGGACAGCCGGGGCACCCCCAGGGACACCTAGGGGACAGCCAGTGCACTCCAGGGACAGCCAGGCCACACCCAGGGACAGCGAGGGCACAGCCAGGGCACCCCCTAGGACACTTAGGGCACAGGCAGGGCACCTCCAGGGACAACTAGAGGACAGCCTGGGCACCCCAGGGACACCCAGGGGACAGCCAGGGCACCCTATGGACAGCCAGGGCACCCCCAGGGACACCTAGGGGACAGCCAGGGGCACCCCCAGGGACACCCAGGGCACCCCCAGGGACACCTAGGGGACAGCCGGGGCCCCCCAGGGACACCTAGGGGACAGCCAGGGCTCCCCAGAGACACCCAGGGCACACCCAGGGACACCTAAGGGACAGCCAGGGCACCCTAGGGACAGCCAGGGTACCCCCTAGGACACTTAGGGGACAGCCAGGGCACCCCCAGGGACACTCAGGGCACCCCCAGGGACACCTAGGGGACAGCCGGGGCACCCCCAGGGACACCTAGGGGACAGCCAGGGCACCCCAGGGACAACCTGTGCACCCCCAGTGAAACCCAGGGCACACCCAGCGACACCTAGGGCACAGCCAGGGCACCCTAGGGACAGCCAGGGCACCCCCAAGGACACCTAGGGGACAGGCAGGGCACCCCCAGGGACACCTAGGGGACAGCCAGGGCAGCCTAGGGACAGCCTGGGCACCCCCAGGGACACCAAGGGGACAGCCATGGCTCCCCAAGGGACAGCCATAGCACCCCCACGGACACCTAGGGGACAGCCAGGGCCCCCCCATGGACACCTAGGGGACAGCCAGTGCACCCCAGGGACACGTAGGGGACATCCTGTGTACCCCCAGGGACACCCAGGGCACCCCCAGGGACACCTAGGGGACAGCCAGGGAACCCCCGGGACACCCTGTGCACCCCCAGGGACACCCAGGGCACACCCAGGGACACCTAGGGCACAGCCAGGGCACCCCAGGGAAAGTCAGGGCACCCCCAAGGACACCTAGAGGACAAGCAAGGCACCCCCAGGGACACCTAGGGGACAGCCAGGGCAGCCTAGGGACAGCGAGGGCACACCCAGGGACACGTAGGGGACAGGCAGGGCACCCCAGGGCACCTCAGGGAAACCCAGGGCACCCCAGGGACATGTAGGGACAGCCAGGGCACCCACAGGGACACCCAGGGCACCCCCAGGGACACCTGGGGGACCTCCAGGGCACCCCCAGGGACACGTACGGGACAGCCAGGGAACCCCAGGGACACGCTGTGCACACCCAGGGACACCCAGGGCACCCCCAGGGACACCTAGGGGACAGGCAGGGCACCCCCAGGGACACCTAGGGGACAGCCAGTGCACCCCAGGGCACCCCAGGGACACCCAGGGCACCCGAGGGACACGTAGGGGACAGCCAGGGCACCCCCAGGGACACCTAAGAGACAGCCAGGGCCCCCCCGGGGACACCTAGGGGACAGCCAGGGCACTCCAGGGACACCCAGGGCACCCCCAGGGACACCTAGGGGACAGGCAGGGCACCCCAGAGACACCCAGGGCACACCCAGGGACACCTAAGTGACAGCCAGGGCACCCTAGGGACAGCCAGGGCACACCCAGGGCCACCGAGGGGACAGGCAGGGCACCCCAGGGACACCTAGGGGACAGCCGGGGCATCCCCAGGGACAGCCAGGGCACCCCCAGGGACACTGACGAGAAAGCCAGGGCATCCCAGGGACACCTAGGGGACAGCCTGGGCACCCCCTGGGACAGCCATGGCTCCCCCAGGGACAGCCAGGACCCCCCAGGGACACCGAGGGGACAGCCAGGGCACCCTCAGGGACACCCAGGGCACCCCAGGGACACGTAGGGGACAGCCAGGGCACCCACAGGGACAGCCAGGGCACCCCCAAGGACACCTAGGAGACAGCCAGGGCCCCCCCAGGGACAGCTAGGGGACAGCCAGAGAACCCCAGGGACACCCTGTGCACCCCCAGGGACAGCCAGGGCACCACCAGGGACACCCTGTGCACCCCCAGGGACACCCAGGACACCCCCAGGGACACCTAGGGGACAGCCAGGGCTCCCCAGAGACACCCAGGGCACACCCAGGGACACCTAGGGGACAGCCTGGGCACCCCCAGGGACAGCCACAGCATCCCCAGGGACATCGAGGGGACAGCCAGGGCACACCCAGGGACACTGACGAGACAGCCAGGGCACCCCAGGGACAGCCAGGGCACCCACAGGGACACCTAGGAGACAGCCAGGGCCCCCCCAGGGACACCTAGGGGACAGTCAGGGCACCCCAGGGACACCCAGGGCACCCCCAGGGACACCTAGGGGACAGCCTGGGCACCCCCAGGGACAGCCAGGGCACCCCCAGGGACACGTAGGGCACAGCCAGGGCACCATAGGGACAGCCAGGGCACCCCCAAGGACACCTAGGGGACAGGCATGGCACTCGCAGGGAAAACGAGGGGACAGCCAGGGCACCCTAGGGACAGCCAGGGCACCCTCAGGGACACCTAGGGGACAGCCAGGGCACCCTAGGGACAGCCAGGGCACCCCCAGGGACACCAAGTGGACAGCCAGAGCACCCTAAGGACAGCCAGGGCACCCCCAGGGACACGTAGGGGACAGGCAGGGCACCCCCAGGGACACCTAGAGGACAGCCAGGGAACCCCAGGGACACCCTGTGCACCCCCAGGGACACGTAGGGGAAAAGCAGGGAACCCCCAGGGACACCGAGGGGACAGCCAGGGCACCCTAGGGACAGCCAGGGCACCCCCAGGGACAGCCAGGGCACCCGCAGGGACACCAAGGGGACAGCCTGGGCACCCCCAGGGACACCTAGGGGACAGCCAGGGCCCCCCCAGGGACACCTAGGGGACAGCCAGGGCACCCCAGGACACCCCAGGGACAGCCAGGGCACCCCAGGGACACGTAGGGGACAGCCAGGGCACCCACAGGGACAGCCAGGGCACCCCCAGGGACACCTAGGAGACAGCCAGGGCACCCCCAGGGACACGTACGGGACAGCCAGGGAAACCCAGGGACACCCTGTGCACCCCCAGGGACAGCCAGGGCACCCCCAGGGACACCCTGCGCACCCCCAGGGACACCCAGGGCACACCCAGGGACACCTAGGGGACAGCCTGGGCATTCCCAAAGACAGCCAGGGCATCCCCAGGGACACCTAGGGGACATCCAGGGCACTCCAGGGACAGCCAGGCCACCCCCAGGGACAGCGAGGGCACAGCCAGGGCACCCTAGGGACAGCCAGGGCACCCCCTAGGACACTTAGGGGACAGGCAGGGCACCCCCAGGGACACCTAGAGGACAGCCAGGGCACCCCAGGGACACCCAGGGGACAGCCAGGGCACCCTATGGACAGCCAGGGCACCCCCAGGGACATCTAGGGGACAGCAAGGGGCACCCCCAGGGACACCCAGGGCACCCCCAGGGACACCTAGGGGACAGCCGGGGCACCCCCAGGGACACCTAGGGGACAGCCAGGGCACCCCAGGGACACCCTGTGCACCCCCAGGGACACCCAGGGCACCCCCAGGGACACCTAGGGGACAGCCAGGGAACCCTAGGGACACCCTGAGCACCCCCAGGGACACCTAGGGGACAGGCAGGGCACCCCCCAGGGACACCTAGAGGACAGACAGGGCATCCCCAGGGACACCTAGGGGACAGCCAGGGCACCCCAGGGAACGCGAGGGCAGCCCCAGGGACACGTAGAGGACAGGCAGGGCACCCCCAGGGAAACCTAGGGGACAGCCAGGGCACCCCAGGGACACGTAGGGGACAGCCAGGGCACCCCCAGTGACACCTAGGATACAGCCAGGGTCGCCCCAGGAACACCCAGGGCACACCGAGGTACACCTAAGGGACAGCCAGGGCACCCCCAGGGCCACCAGGGGAAAGCCAGGGCACCCCCAGGGACACCTAGAGGACAGGCAGGGCACCCGAGGGACACCTAGGGGACAGCCGGGGCACCCCCAGGGACAGCCAGGTCACCCCCAGGGACACTGACGAGACAGCCAGGGCATCCCAGGGATACCTAGGGGACAGCCTGGGCACCGCCAGGGACAGCCAGGGCACCCCCAGGGACACCTAGGGGACAGCAGGGGCACCCCCAGGGACACCTAGGGGACAGCCAGGGCACCCCAGGGACACCCAGGGAACGCCCAGGGACACCCAGGGTACCCCCAGGGCACCCCAGAGACAGCCAGGGCACCCCCAGGGACACCTAGGGGACAGGCATGGCACACCCAGGGACACGTAGGGCACAGCCAGGGCACCCTAGGGAAAGCCAGGGCACCCCCAAGAACACCTAGGGGACAGGCAGGGCACCCCCAGGGACACGAGGGGACAGCCAGGGCACCCTAGGGACACCAGGGCCCCCCCAGGGACACCTAGGGGACAGCCACAGAACACCAGGGACACCCTGGGCACCCCCAGGGACACCTAATGCACCCCCAGGGACACCTAGGGGACAGCCAGGGCCCCCCAAGGGAATCCTAGGGGACATCCAGGGCACCCCAGGGCACCCCACGGACACCCAGGGCACCCCAGGGACACGTAGGAGACAGCCAGGGAACGCCAGGGACACCCAGGGCACCCCCAGGGACACCCAGGGCACCCCCAGGGACACCTAGGGGACAGCCAGGGAACCCCAGGGACACCCTGTGCACCCCCAGGGACACCCAGGGCACCCCCAGGGACACCTAGGGGACAGCCAGGGCACCCTAGGGACAGCCAGGGCACCCCCAGGGACACCTAGGAGACAGCCAGGGAACGCCAGGGACACCCAGGGCACCCCAGGGACACCTAGAGGACAGCCAGGGCACCCCCAGGGACACCAAAGAGACAGCAAGGGCACGCCAGGGACACCCAGGGCACCCTCAGGGACCCCTAGGGGACAGCCTGGGCACCCCCAGGGACACCGAGAGGACAGGCAGGGCACCCCCAGGGACACCTTGGGGACAGCCAGGGCACCCCAGGGACAGCGAGGGCACCCCCAGGGACACCCAGGGCACCCCCAGGGACATATAGGGGACAGCAAGGGCACCCCGAGGGATAGGGAGGGCACCCCCAGGGACACCACGAGGACAGCCAGGGCCCCCCCAGGGACACCCAGGGCACCCCAGGGACACCGAGGGCACAGCAAGGGCACCCTAGGGACAGCCAGGGCACCCCCAGGGACACCTAGGGGACAGGCAGGGCACCCCCAGGGACACCAAGGGGACAGCCAGGGCACCCCCAGGGACACCTAGGGGACAGCCAGGGCACTCCAGGGACTGCCAGGGCACCCCCAGGGACACCTAGGGGACAGCCAGGGCACCCTAGGTACAGCCAGGGCACCCCCAGGGACACCGAGGGCACAGCCAGGGCACCCCCAGGGACACCGAGAGGAAAGGCAGGGCACCCCCAGCGACACCTTGGGGACAGCCAGGGCACCCCAGGGACAGCCATGGCACCCCCAGGGACACCTAGGGGACCTCCAGGGCACCCCAAGGGACACCCAGGGCACCCCCAGGGCCACCTAAAGGACAGCCAGGGCACCCCAGGGACAGCGAGGGCACCCCCAGGGACACCCAGGGCACCCCCAGGGACACCTAGGGGACAGCCAGGGCACCCCGAGGGACAGGGAGGGCACCCCCAGGGACACCTAGAGGACAGCCAGGGTCCCCCCAGGGACACCCAGGGCACCCCCAGGGACACCTAGGGGACAGCCAGGGCATCCCCAGGGACACCCTGGGCACCCCCAGGGACACCTAGGGGACAGCCAGGGCACCCCAGGCACACTCAGGGCACCCCCAGGGACACCTAGGGGACAGGCAGGGCACCCCCAGGGACACATAGGGAACAGCTAGGGCACTCCAGGGACTGCCAGGGCACCCCCAGGGACACCTAGGGGACAGCCAGGGCACCCCGAGGGACACCAGGGCACCCCCAGGGACACCTAGGGGACAGCCAGGGCACCCTAGGGACAGCCAGGGCACCCCCAGGGACACCGAAGGCACTGCCAGGGCCCCACCAGGGACACCCAGGGCACCCCCAGGGACACCTAGGGGACAGCCAGGGCATCCCCAGGGACACCCAGGGCACCCCCAGGGACACCTAGAGGACAGCCAGGGCACCCCCAAGGAAACCTAGGGGACAGGCAGGGCACCCCCAGGAACACCTAGGGGACAGCCAGGGACCCCCAGGGACACCTAGGGGACAGCCAGGGCACCCCCAGGGACACCGAGGGCACAGAAAGGGCACCCTAGGGACAGCCAGGGCACCCCCAGGGACACCTAGGGGACAGCCTGGGCACCCCCAGGGACACCCAGGGCACCCCCAGGGACACTGAGGGCACAGCCAGGGCCCCCTAGGGACAGCCAGGGCACCCCCAAGAACACCTAGTGGACACGCAGGGTACCCCCAGGGACACATAGGGGACAGGCAGGGCACCCCGAGGGACACCTAGGGGACAGCCACAGAACACCAGGGACACCCTGGGCACCCCCAGGTACACCTAATGCACCCCCAGGGACACCTAGGGGACAGCCAGGGCCCCCCCCGGGACACCCAGGGCACCCCCAGGGACACCTAGGGGACAGCCAGGGCGTCCCGAGGGACAGGGAGGGCACCCACAGGGACACCTAGGAGACAGCCAGGGCACGCCAGGGACACCCAGGGCACACCAGGGACACCTAGAGGACAGCCAGGGCACCCCCAGGGACACCTAGGAGACAGCCAGGGCACGCCAGGGACACCCAGGGCACCCCAGGGACACCTAGAGGACAGCCAGGGCACCCCCAGGGACACCTAGGAGACAGCTAGGGCACGCCAGGGACACCCAGGGCACCCTCAGGGACCACTAGGGGAGAGCCAGGGCACCCCCAGGGACACTGACGGGACAGCCAAGGCACCCCAGGGACACCTACGGGACAGCCAGGGAACGCCAGGGACGCCATGGGCACGCCCAGGGACACCTAGGGGACAGCCAGGGCACCCCCAGGGACACGTATGGGACAGCCAGGGCACCCTAGGGACAGGCAGGGCACCCCCAGGGACACCTAGGGGACAGCCAGAGCCCCCCCAGGGACACCTAGGGGACAGCCAGGGCACCCCAGGGACACCCAGGGCACCCCCAGGGACACCGAGGGGACAGCCAGGGCACCTTAGGGACAGGCATGGCACCCTAAAGACAGCCAGGGCACCCCCAGAGACACCGAGGGCACAGCCAGGGCACCCTAGGGACAGCCAGGGCACCCCCAGGGACATCTAAGGGACAGGCAGGGCACCCCCAGGGACACCTAGGGGACAGGCAGGGCACCCCCAGGGACACTGACGGGACAGCCAGGGCACCCCCAGAGACCCCTAGGGGACAGCCAGGGACCTCCCAGGGACACTCTGGGCAAACCAAGGGACACCTTGGGGTCAGCCAGGGCACCCCAGGGACACCCAGGGCACCTCCAGAGACACGGAGGAGACAGTCAGGGCACCCCAGGGACACCTAGGGGACAGCCAGGGCACCCTAGGGACAGCCAGGGCACCCCGAGGGACACCAAAGTGACAGCCAGGGCACCCCAGGGACATCGAGGGACCGCCAGGAACCCCCTGGGACAGCCAGCTCACCCCCACGGCCGCCTCCACCTCCAGGAGCTATCAAAACCCTCCTCAGGTTCTTTGATGCCTCAAATGGGCCGCCCAAACCTCTCGAATACCCCCCAAAGCACCCAAAGCAGCCCCCAGGACTCCCCCCAGACCCCCCACAACCCAAAAACCCCCTCCACGACAACTCAGGACCCCCAGGATCCCCCCAAATCCGCGCCCCCCTCACCCTGAGGTCCCGTTTGAGCCGCTCCACGTTGCGGACAGGCACCAGCTCATCAAGCCCCAAGCACCAACACCTGCGGGACTGGGATGGACTGAGAGCACTGGGAGGGTGACCAGAGAAACCTGGGATGGACGAAGAGTGAACTGGGATGAACTGGGATGAACTGGCAGGCGTGTGGGGGTCCATGGTGGCCACTCGGTGCCTTACTGGTCTATACTGGGATGGGTCGGATGGCCCCAGGGGAGGGGGTGACGCCACACTGGTCCAGACTGGGAGGGGAGTCACCATGGCGCCGGAGGCGGAGTCGAGGATACGAGCGAGGCAGGGACACATAGGGGACAGCCAGGGCAACCCAGGGACACCTAGGGGACAGCCAGGGCCCCCCCAGGGACACCCAGGGCACCCCCAGGGACACCTAGGGGACAGCCAGGGCCCCCCCCGCGACACCTAGGGGAAGGCCAGGGAACCCCAGGGACACCCTGTGCACGCCCAGGGACAGCCAGGGCACACCCAGGGACACCTAGAGGACAGCCAGGGCACCCTAGGGACAGCTAGGGCACCCCCAGGGACACCGAGGGCACAGCCAGGGCACCCCCAGGGACACCGAGAGGACAGGCAGGGCACCCCCAGAGACACCTTGGGGACAGCCAGGGCACCCCAGGGACAGCGAGGGGACCCCCAGGGACACCCAGGGCACCCAAAGGGACACCCAGGGCACCCCCAGGGACACCGAGGGCACAGCAAGGGCACCCTAGGGACAGCCAGAGCACCCCCAGGGAAACCTAGGGGACAGGCAGGGCACCCCCAGGGACACCTAGGGGACAGCCAGGGCACCCCCAGGGACACCTAGGGGACAGCCAGGGCACTCCAGGGACTGCCAGGGCACCCCAGGGACACCAAGGGGACAGCCAGGGCACCCCCAGGGACACCTAGGGGACAGCCAGGGCACCCCAGGGACACCAAGGGGACAGCCAGGGCACCCCCAGGGATTCCTAGGGGACAGCAAGGGACCCCAGGGAAACCAAGGGGACAGCCAGGGCACCCCCAGGGACACCAAGGGGACAGGCAGGGCACCCCAAGGGACACCTAGGGGACAGGCAGGGCACGCCCAGGGCCACGTAGGGGACCTCCATGGCACCCTAGGGACAGCCAGGGCACCCCCAGGGACACCTTGGGCACCCCAGGGACACCTAGGGGGACAGCCAGGGCACCCCAGGGACACGCCGGGCACCCGCAGGGACACCTATGGGACAGGCAGGGCACCCCCAGGGACAGCGAGGGGAAAGCCAGGGCACCCCCAGGGACACCTAGAGGACAGCCAGGGCACCCCCAGGGACACCGAGGGCACAGAAAGGGCACCCTAGGGACAGCCAGGGTACCCCCAGGGACACCTAGGGGACAGCCTGGGCACCCCCAGGGACACCCAGGGCACCCCCAGGGACACTGAGGGCACATCCAGGGCACCCTAGGGACAGTTAGGGCACCCCCAGGGACACCTAGGGGACAGCCAGGGCACCCCCAGGGACACCTAGGGGACAGCCAGGGCACCCCGAGGGCCACCAGGGCACCCCCAGGGACACCTAGGGAACAGCCAGGGCACCCGAAGGGATACCAAGGGTATAGCCACGGCACCGTAGGGACAGCCAGGGCACCCTCAGGGACACTGACAGGACAGCCAGGGCACCCCAGGGACACCTAGGGGACAGGTAGGGCCCCCCCAGGGACACCCAGGGCACCCCCAGGGACACCTAGGGAACAGCCAGGGCATCCCCAGGGACGCCCAGGGCACAACCAGGGACACCTAGGGGACAGCAAGGGCACCCTAGGGACAGCCAGGGCACCCCCAGGGACACCGAGGGCACAGCCAGGGCGCCCTAGGGACAGCCAGGGCACCCCCAAGGACACCTAGGGGACAGGCAGGGCACCCACAGGGACACCTAGGGGACAGCCAGGGCACCCCGAGGGACACCTAGGGCACCCCCAGGAATACCTAGGGGACAGCTAGGGCACCCACAGGGACACCTAGGGGACAGCAAGGGCACCCCCAGGGACACCTAATGGACACCCTGGGCACCCCCAGGGACCCCAAGGGGACCCCCAGGGACACCTAGGGGACAGGTAGGGCACCCCAGGGACAGCAAGGGCACTCCCAGGAACACCTAGGGGACCTCCAGGGAACCCCAGGGACACCTACGGGACAGCCAGGGCACCCCAGGGACAGCGATGGCACCCCCAGGTACACCTAGAGGACAGCCAGGGCACCCCAGGGACACCTAGGCGACAGCCAGGGCACCCTATAGACAGCCAGGGCACCCCCAGGGACACCCAGGGCACCCCAAGGGACACCTAGGGGACAGCCGGGGCACCCCCAGGAACACCTAGGGGACAGCCAGGGCACCCCAGGGACACCCAGGGCACCCCCAGGGACACCTAGCGGACCTCCAGGGCACCCCAGGGACAACCTGTGCACCTCCAGGGACACCCAGGGCACCCCCAGGGCACCCCAGAGACAGCCAGGGCACCCCCAGGGACACCTAGGGGACAGCCAGGGAACCCGAGAGACAGCCAGGACCCCCCCAGGGACACCTAGGGGACAGGCAGGGCACCCCCAGGGACAGCCATGGCTCCCCCAGGGACAGCCAAGGCCCCCCCAGGGACACCTAGGGGACAGCCAGGGCTCCCAAGAGACACCCAGGGCACACCCAGGGACACCTAAGGGACAGCAAGGGCACCCTAGGGACAGCCAGGGCACCCCCTAGGACACTTAGGGGACAGCCAGGGCACCCCCAGGGACACTCAGGGCACCCCCAGGGACACCTAGGGGACAGCCGGGGCACCCCCACGGACACCTAGGGGACAGCCAGGGAACCCCAGGGACACCCGGTGCACCCCCAGGGACACCCAGGCCACCCCCAGGGACACCTAGGGCACAGCCAGGGCACCCTAGGGACAGCCAGGGCACACCCAAGGACACCTAGGGGACAAGCAGGGCACCCCCAAGGACACCTAGGGGACAGCCAGGGCACCCCAGGGACACCCTGTGCACCCCCAGGGACACCCAGGGCACCCCCAGGGCACCCGAGAGACAGCCAGGGCCCCCCCAGGGACACCTAGGGGACAGCCAGGGAACCCCAGGGACACCCCAGGGACACCTAGGGGACAGCCAGGGCCCCCTCAGGGACACCTAGGGGACAGGCAGGGCACCCCCAGGGACAGCCATGGCTCCCCCAGGGACAGCCAGGGCCCCCCCAGGGACACCTAGGGGACAGCCAGGGCACCCCAGGGACAGCCAGGGTACCCCCTAGGACACATAGGGGACAGGCAGGGCACCCCCAGGGACACTCAGGGCACCCCCAGGGACACCTAGGGGACAGCCGGGGCACCCCCAGGGACACCTAGGGGACAGCCAGGGCACCCCAGGGACACCCTGTGCACCCCCAGGGACACCCAGGGCAAACCCAGCGACACCTAGGGCACAGCCAGGGCACCCTAGGGACAGCCAGGGCACCCCCAAGGACACCTAGGGGACAGGCAGGGCATCCCCAGGGACACCGAGGGGACAGCCAGGGCACCCTAGGGATAGCCAGGGCACCCCCAGGGACACCCAGGGCACCCCCAGGGACACCTAGGGGACAGCCTGGGCACCCCCAGGGACACCAAGGGGACAGCCATGGTTCCCCCAGGGACAGCCAGAGCACCCCCAGGGACACCTAGGGGACAGCCAGGGCCACCCCATGGACACCTAGGGGACAGCCAGGGCACCCCAGGGCACCCCAAGGACACCCAGGGCACCCCAGGGACACGTAGGGGACAGCCAGGGCACCCCCAGGGACACCTAGGAGACAGCACGGGCCCCCCCAGGGACAGCTAGGGGACAGCCAGGGCACCCCAGGGACACCCAGGGCACCCCCAGGGACGCCTAGGGGACCTCCAGGGCACCCCCAGGGACACGTACGGGACAGCCAGGAAACCCCAGGGACACCCTGTGCACCCCCAGGGACAGCCAGGGCACCCCCAGGGACACCCAGGGCACCCCGAGGGACACCTAAGTGACAGCAAGGGCACCCCAGGGACATCGAGGGACAGCCAGGAACCCCCTGGGACAGCCAGCTCACCCCCACGGCCCCCTCCACCTCCAGGAGCTGTCAAAACCCTCCTCAGGTTTTTGATGCCTCAAATGGGCCGCCCAAACCTCCCGAATACCCCCCAAAGCACCCAAAGCAGCCCCCAGGACTCCCCCCAGACCCCCCACAACCCAAAAACCCCCTCCACGACAACTCAGGACCCCCAGGATCCCCCCAAATCCGCGCCCCCCTCACCCTGAGGTCCCGTTTGAGCCGCTCCACGTTGCGGACAGGCACCAGCTCATCAAGCCCCAAGCACCAACACCTGCGGGACTGGGATGGACTGAGAGCACTGGGAGGGTGACCAGAGAAACCTGGGATGGACGAAGAGTGGACTGGGATGAACTGGGATGAACTGGCAGGCGTGTGGGGGTCCATGGTGGCCACTCGGTACCTTACTGGTCTAGACTGGGATGGGTCGGATGGCCCCAGGGGAGGGGGTGAGGCCACACTGGTCCAGACTGGGAGGGGAGTCACCATGGCGCCGGAGGCGGAGTCGAGGATACGAGCGAGGCAGGGACACCTAGGGGACAGCCAGGGAACCCCAGGGACACCCTGGGCACCCCCAGGGACACCTAATGCACCCCCAGGGACACCTAGGGGACAGCCAGGGCCCCCCAGGGACACCCAGGCCACCCCCAGGGACACCTAGGGGAAACCCAGGGCACCCCCAGGGACACCTAGGGTGCAGCCAGGGCACCCTAGGGACAGCCAGAGCACCCTCCAGGACACCGAGGGCACAGCCAGGGCACCCCCAGGGACACCTAGGGGACAGCCAGGGCCCCCCCAGGGACACCCAGGGCACCGCCAGGGACACCTAGGGGACAGCCAGGGCATCCCCAGGGACACCCAGGGCACCCCCAGGGACACCTAGAGGACAGCCAGGGCACCCCAGGCAAACCCAGGGCACCCCCAGGGACACCTAGGGGACAGCCAGGGTACCCTAGGGACAGCCAGGGCACCCCCAGGGACACAGAGGGCACAGCCAGGGCACCCTAGGGACAGCCAGGGCACCCCAAGGACACCTAGGGGACAGGCAGGCCACCCCCAGGGACACCGAGGGGACAGCCAGGGCACCCTAGGGACAGCCAGGGCACCCCCAAGGATACCTAGGGGACAGGCAGGGCACCCCCAGAGACACTGAGGGCACAGCCAGGGCACCCCAGGGACACCCAGGGCACCCCCAGGGACACCTAGGGGACAGCCAAAGCCCCCCCAGGGACACCTAGGGGACAGCCATAGCTCCCCCAGGGACAGCCAGAGCACCCCCAGGGACACCTAGGGGACAGTCAGGGCCCCCCCAGGGACAGCTAGGGGACAGCCAGGGCACCCCAGAGACACCCAGGGCACACCCAGGGACACCTAAGGGACAGCCAGGGCACCCTAGGGACAGCCAGGGCACCCCCAGAGACACCGAGGGCACAGCCAGGGCACCCCCTAGGACACTTAGGGGACAGGCAGGGCACCCCCAGGGACACCGAGGGGACAGCCAGGGCACCCCAGGGACACCCTGTGCACGCCCAGGGACACCCAGGGCACCCCCAGGGCACCCCAGGGACAGCCAGGGCACCCTCAGGGAGACTGACGAGACAGCCAGGGCACCCCAGGGACACCTAGGAGACAGCCAGGGCCCCCTCAGGGACCCCTAGGGGACAGTCAGGGCACCCCAGGGACATCCAGGGCACCCCCAGGGACACGTAGGGGACAGCCAGGGCACCCCCAGGGACAGCCATGGCTCCCCCAGGGACAGCCAGGGCCCCCCCAGGGAAACCTAGGGGACAGCCAGGGCTCCCCAGAGACACCCAGGGCACACCCAGGGAAACCTAAGGGACAGCCAGGGCACCCTAGGGACAGCCAGGGTACCCCCTAGGACACTTAGGGGACAGCCAGGGCACCCCCAGGGACACCTAGGGGACAGCCAGGGCACCCCCATGGACACCTAGGGGACAGCCAGGGAACTCCAGGGCACCCCAGGGACACCCAGGGCACCCCAGGGACACGAAGGGGACAGCCAGGGCACCCACAGGAACAGCCAGGGCACCCCCAGGGACACCTAGGAGACAGCCAGGGCCCCCCCAGGGACAGCTAGGGGACAGCCAGGGCACCCCAGGGACACCCAGGGCACCCCCAGGGACGCCTAGGGGACCTCCAGGGCACCCCCAGGGACACGTAAGGGACAGCCAGGGAACCCCAGGGACACCCTGTGCACCCCCAGGGAAAGCCAGGGCACCCCCAGGGACACCCTGTGCAATCCCAGGGACACCCAGGGCACCCCCAGGGACACCTACGGGACAGCCAGGGAACCCCAGGGACACCCTGGGCACCCCCAGGGACACCCAGGACACCCCCAGGGACACCTAGGGGACAGCCAGGGCACCCCAGAGACACCCAGGGCACACCAAGGGACACCTAAGGGACAGCCAGGGCACCCTAGGGACAGCCAGGGCACCCCCAGAGACACCGAGGGCACAGCCAGGGCACCCCCTAGGACACTTAGGGGACAGGCAGGGCACCCCCAGGGACACCTAGGAGACAGCCAGGGCCCCCTCAGGGACACCTAGGGGACAGTCAGGGCACTCCAGGGACACCCAGGGCACCCCCAGGGACACGTAGGGGACAGCCAGGGCACCCCCAGGGACACCTAGGGGACAGCCAAGGAACCCCAGAGACAGCCAGCACCCCCCCAGGGACACCTAGGGGACAGGCAGGGCACTCCCAGGGACAGCCATGGCTCCCCCAGGGACAGCCTGGGCCCCCCCAGGGACACCTAGGGGACAGCCAGGCCTCCCCAGAGACACCCAGGGCACACCCAGGGACACCTAAGGGACAGCCAGGGCACCCTAGGGACAGCCAGGGTACCCCCTAGGACACTTAGGGGACAGCCAGGGCACCCCCAGGGACACCTAGGGGACAGCCAGGGCACCCCCAGGGACACCCAGGGCACCCCCAACGACACCTAGGGGACAGGCAGGGCACCCCCAAAGACACCGAGGGGACACCCAGGGCACCCCCAGGGACACCTAGGGGACGGCGAGGGCACCCCTGGGGACACCCAGGGCACCCCCAGGGCCGCCTAGGGGACAGCAAGGGCACCCCAGGGACAGCGAGGGCACCCCCAGGGACACGTACGGGACAGGCAGGGCACCTCCAGGGACACTAGGGGACAGCCAAGGCACTCCAGGGAACCCCAGGGACACCCAGGGCACCCCAGGGACACCTAGGGGACAGCCAGGGCACCCCAGGGCACCCCAGGGACGCCCAGGGCACCCCCAGGGACACCTAGGAGACAGCCAGGGCCCCCCCAGGGACACCTAGGGGACAGCCAGGGCACCCCAGGGACACCCAGGGCACCCCCAGGGACACCAAGGGGACCTCCAGGGCACCCCCAGGGACACGTACAGGACAGCCAGGGAACCCAAGGGACACCCTGTGCACCCCCAGGGACAGCCAGGGCACCCCCAGGGACACCTAGGGGACAGCCGGGGCACCCCCAGGAACACCTAGGGGACAGCCAGGGCACCCCAGGGACACCCAGGGCACCCCCAGGGACACCTAGCGGACCTCCAGGGCACCCCAGGAACACCCTGTGCACCTCCAGGGACACCCAGGGCACCCCCAGGGCACCCCAGAGACAGCCAGGGCACCCCCAGGGACACCTAGGGGACAGCCAGGGAACCCCAGAGACAGCCAGGACCCCCCCAGGGACACCTAGGGGACAGGCAGGGCACCCCCAGGGACAGCCATGGCCCCCCCTGGGACAGCCAGGGCCCCCCCAGGGACACCTAGGGGACAGCCAGGGCTCCCCAGAGACACCCAGGGCACACCCAGGGACACCTAAGGGACAGCCAGGGCACCCTAGGGACAGCCAGGGCACCCCCTAGGACACTTTGGGGACAGCCAGGGCACCCCCAGGGACACCTAGGGGACAGCCAGGGCACCCCAGGAACACCCTGTGCACTCCCAGGGACACCCAGGGCACACCCAGCGACACCTAGGGCACAGCCAGGGCACCCCCAAGGACACCTAGGGGACAGGCAGGGCACCCCCAGGGACACCGAGGGGACAGCCAGGGCACCCCAGGGACACCCAGGGCACCCCCAGGGACACCAAGGGGACCTCCAGGGCACCCCCCAGGGACACGTACAGGACAGCCAGGGAACCCAAGGGACACCCTGTGCACCCCCAGGGACAGCCAGGGCACCCCCAGGGACACCTAGGGGACAGCCGGGGCACCCCCAGGAACACCTAGGGGACAGCCAGGGCACCCCAGGGACACCCAGGGCACCCCCAGGGACACCTAGCGGACCTCCAGGGCACCCCAGGAACACCCTGTGCACCTCCAGGGACACCCAGGGCACCCCCAGGGCACCCCAGAGACAGCCAGGGCACCCCCAGGGACACCTAGGGGACAGCCAGGGAACCCCAGAGACAGCCAGGACCCCCCCCAGGGACACCTAGGGGACAGGCAGGGCACCCCCAGGGACAGCCATGGCCCCCCCTGGGACAGCCAGGGCCCCCCCAGGGACACCTAGGGGACAGCCAGGGCTCCCCAGAGACACCCAGGGCACACCCAGGGACACCTAAGGGACAGCCAGGGCACCCTAGGGACAGCCAGGGCACCCCCTAGGACACTTAGGGGACAGCCAGGGCACCCCCAGGGACACCTAGGGGACAGCCAGGGCACCCCAGGAACACCCTGTGCACTCCCAGGGACACCCAGGGCACACCCAGCGACACCTAGGGCACAGCCAGGGCACCCCCAAGGACACCTAGGGGACAGGCAGGGCACCCCCAGGGACACCGAGGGCACTCCCAGGGACACCTAGGGGACAGCCTGGGCACCCCCAGGGACACCAAGGGGACAGCCAGGGCACCCCAGGGCCCCCAGGGACACCCAGGGCACCCCAGGGACACGTAGGGGACAGACAGGGCACCCACAGGGACAGCCAACGCACCCACAGGGACACCTAGGAGACAGCCAGGGCCCCCCCAGGGACAGCTAGGGGACAGCCAGGGCACCCCAGGGACACCCACGGCACCCCCAGGGACGCCTAGGGGACTTCCAGGGCACCCCCGGGGACACGTACGGGACAGCCAGGGAACCCCAGGGACACCCTGTGCACCCCCAGGGACACCCAGGGCACCCCCAGGGCACCCCAGAGACAGCCAGGGCACCCCCAGGGACATCTAGGGGACAGCCAGGGCCCCCCCAGGGTACCTAGGGGACAGCCAGGGCACCCCAGGGACACCCTGTGCACCCCCAGGAACACCCAGGGCACCCCGAAGGACACCAAGGGGACAGCCAGGGAACCCCAGGGACACCCTGTGCACCCCCTGGGACACCCAGGGCACACCCAGGGACACCTAGGGCACAGCCAGGGCACCCTAGGGACAGCCAGGGCACCCCCAGGGACACCTAGGGGACAGGCAGGGCGCCCCAGGGCACCCCAGGGACACCCAGGGCACCCCAGGGACACGTAGGGACAGCCAGGGCACCCACAGGGACACCCAGGGCACCCCCAGGGACACCTGGCGGACCTCCAGGGCACCCCCAGGGACACGTACGGGACAGCCAAGGAACCCCAGGGACACCCTGTGCACCCCCAGGGACACCCAGGCCACCCCCAGGGACACCTAGGGCACAGCCAGGGCACCCTAGGGACAGCCAGGGCACACCTAAGGACACCTAGGGGACAAGCAGGGCACCCCCAAGGACACCTAGGGGACAGCCAGGGCACCCCAGGGACACCCTGTGCACCCCCAGGGACACCCAGGGCACCCCCAGGGCACCCGAGAGACAGCCAGGGCCCCCCCAGGGACACCTAGGGGACAGCCAGGGAACCCCAGGGACACCCCAGGGACACCTAGGGGACAGCCAGGGCCCCCTCAGGGACACCTAGGGGACAGGCAGGGCACCCCCAGGGACACCGTGTGCACCCCCAGGGACACCCAGGGCAAACCCAGCGACACCTAGGGCACCGCCAGGGCACCCTAGGGACAGCCAGGGCACCCCCAAGGACACCTAGGGGACAGGCAGGGCATCCCCAGGGACACCGAGGGGACAGCCAGGGCACCCTAGGGATAGCCAGGGCACCCCCAGGGACACCCAGGGCACCCCCAGGGACACCTAGGGGACAGCCTGGGCACCCCCAGGGACACCAAGGGGACAGCCATGGTTCCCCCAGGGACAGCCAGAGCACCCCCAGGGACACCTAGGGGACAGCCAGGGCCACCCCATGGACACCTAGGGGACAGCCAGGGCACCCCAGGGCACCCCAAGGACACCCAGGGCACCCCAGGGACACGTAGGGGACAGCCAGGGCACCCCCAGGGACACCTAGGAGACAGCACGGGCCCCCCCAGGGACAGCTAGGGGACAGCCAGGGCACCCCAGGGACACCCAGGGCACCCCCAGGGACGCCTAGGGGACCTCCAGGGCACCCCCAGGGACACGTACGGGACAGCCAGGAAACCCCAGGGACACCCTGTGCACCCCCAGGGACAGCCAGGGCACCCCCAGGGACACCCAGGGCACCCCGAGGGACACCTAAGTGACAGCAAGGGCACCCCAGGGACATCGAGGGACAGCCAGGAACCCCCTGGGACAGCCAGCTCACCCCCACGGCCCCCTCCACCTCCAGGAGCTGTCAAAACCCTCCTCAGGTTTTTGATGCCTCAAATGGGCCGCCCAAACCTCCCGAATACCCCCCAAAGCACCCAAAGCAGCCCCCAGGACTCCCCCCAGACCCCCCACAACCCAAAAACCCCCTCCACGACAACTCAGGACCCCCAGGATCCCCCCAAATCCGCGCCCCCCTCACCCTGAGGTCCCGTTTGAGCCGCTCCACGTTGCGGACAGGCACCAGCTCATCAAGCCCCAAGCACCAACACCTGCGGGACTGGGATGGACTGAGAGCACTGGGAGGGTGACCAGAGAAACCTGGGATGGACGAAGAGTGGACTGGGATGAACTGGGATGAACTGGCAGGCGTGTGGGGGTCCATGGTGGCCACTCGGTGCCTTACTGGTCTAGACTGGGATGGGTCGGATGGCCCCAGGGGAGGGGGTGAGGCCACACTGGTCCAGACTGGGAGGGGAGTCACCATGGCGCCGGAGGCGGAGTCGAGGATACGAGCGAGGCAGGGACACCTAGGGGACAGCCAGGGAACCCCAGGGACACCCTGGGCACCCCCAGGGACACCTAATGCACCCCCAGGGACACCTAGGGGACAGCCAGGGCCCCCCAGGGACACCCAGGCCACCCCCAGGGACACCTAGGGGAAACCCAGGGCACCCCCAGGGACACCTAGGGTGCAGCCAGGGCACCCTAGGGACAGCCAGAGCACCCTCCAGGACACCGAGGGCACAGCCAGGGCACCCCCAGGGACACCTAGGGGACAGCCAGGGCACCCCCATGGACACCTAGGGGACAGCCAGGGAACTCCAGGGCACCCCAGGGACACCCAGGGCACCCCAGGGACACGAAGGGGACAGCCAGGGCACCCACAGGAACAGCCAGGGCACCCCCAGGGACACCTAGCAGACAGCCAGGGCCCCCCCAGGGACAGCTAGGGGACAGCCAGGGCACCCCAGGGACACCCAGGGCACCCCCAGGGACGCCTAGGGGACCTCCAGGGCACCCCCAGGGACACGTAAGGGACAGCCAGGGAACCCCAGGGACACCCTGTGCACCCCCAGGGAAAGCCAGGGCACCCCCAGGGACACCCTGTGCAATCCCAGGGACACCCAGGGCACCCCCAGGGACACCTACGGGACAGCCAGGGAACCCCAGGGACACCCTGGGCACCCCCAGGGACACCCAGGACACCCCCAGGGACACCTAGGGGACAGCCAGGGCACCCCAGAGACACCCAGGGCACACCAAGGGACACCTAAGGGACAGCCAGGGCACCCTAGGGACAGCCAGGACACTCCCAGAGACACCGAGGGCACAGCCAGGGCACCCCCTAGGACACTTAGGGGACAGGCAGGGCACCCCCAGGGACACCTAGGAGACAGCCAGGGCCCCCTCAGGGACACCTAGGGGACAGTCAGGGCACTCCAGGGACACCCAGGGCACCCCCAGGGACACGTAGGGGACAGCCAGGGCACCCCCAGGGACACCTAGGGGACAGCCAAGGAACCCCAGAGACAGCCAGCACCCCCCCAGGGACACCTAGGGGACAGGCAGGGCACTCCCAGGGACAGCCATGGCTCCCCCAGGGACAGCCTGGGCCCCCCCAGGGACACCTAGGGGACAGCCAGGGCTCCCCAGAGACACCCAGGGCACACCCAGGGACACCTAAGGGACAGCCAGGGCACCCTAGGGACAGCCAGGGTACCCCCTAGGACACTTAGGGGACAGCCAGGGCACCCCCAGGGACACCTAGGGGACAGCCAGGGCACCCCCAGGGACACCCAGGGCACCCCCAACGACACCTAGGGGACAGGCAGGGCACCCCCAAAGACACCGAGGGGACACCCAGGGCACCCCCAGGGACACCTAGGGGACGGCGAGGGCACCCCTGGGGACACCCAGGGCACCCCCAGGGCCGCCTAGGGGACAGCAAGGGCACCCCAGGGACAGCGAGGGCACCCCCAGGGACACGTACGGGACAGGCAGGGCACCTCCAGGGACACTAGGGGACAGCCAAGGCACTCCAGGGAACCCCAGGGACACCCAGGGCACCCCAGGGACACCTAGGGGACAGCCAGGGCACCCCAGGGCACCCCAGGGACGCCCAGGGCACCCCCAGGGACACCTAGGAGACAGCCAGGGCCCCCCCAGGGACACCTAGGGGACAGCCAGGGCACCCCAGGGACACCCAGGGCACCCCCAGGGACACCAAGGGGACCTCCAGGGCACCCCCAGGGACACGTACAGGACAGCCAGGGAACCCAAGGGACACCCTGTGCACCCCCAGGGACAGCCAGGGCACCCCCAGGGACACCTAGGGGACAGCCGGGGCACCCCCAGGAACACCTAGGGGACAGCCAGGGCACCCCAGGGACACCCAGGGCACCCCCAGGGACACCTAGCGGACCTCCAGGGCACCCCAGGAACACCCTGTGCACCTCCAGGGACACCCAGGGCACCCCCAGGGCACCCCAGAGACAGCCAGGGCACCCCCAGGGACACCTAGGGGACAGCCAGGGAACCCCAGAGACAGCCAGGACCCCCCCAGGGACACCTAGGGGACAGGCAGGGCACCCCCAGGGACAGCCATGGCCCCCCCTGGGACAGCCAGGGCCCCCCCAGGGACACCTAGGGGACAGCCAGGGCTCCCCAGAGACACCCAGGGCACACCCAGGGACACCTAAGGGACAGCCAGGGCACCCTAGGGACAGCCAGGGCACCCCCTAGGACACTTAGGGGACAGCCAGGGCACCCCCAGGGACACCTAGGGGACAGCCAGGGCACCCCAGGAACACCCTGTGCACTCCCAGGGACACCCAGGGCACACCCAGCGACACCTAGGGCACAGCCAGGGCACCCCCAAGGACACCTAGGAGACAGGCAGGGCACCCCCAGGGACACCGAGGGCACTCCCAGGGACACCTAGGGGACAGCCTGGGCACCCCCAGGGACACCAAGGGGACAGCCAGGGCACCCCAGGGACACCCAGGGCACCCCAGGGACACGTAGGGGACAGACAGGGCACCCACAGGGACAGCCAACGCACCCACAGGGACACCTAGGAGACAGCCAGGGCCCCCCCAGGGACAGCTAGGGGACAGCCAGGGCACCCCAGGGACACCCACGGCACCCCCAGGGACGCCTAGGGGACTTCCAGGGCACCCCCGGGGACACGTACGGGACAGCCAGGGAACCCCAGGGACACCCTGTGCACCCCCAGGGACACCCAGGGCACCCCCAGGGCACCCCAGAGACAGCCAGGGCACCCCCAGGGACATCTAGGGGACAGCCAGGGCCCCCCCAGGGTACCTAGGGGACAGCCAGGGCACCCCAGGGACACCCTGTGCACCCCCAGGAACACCCAGGGCACCCCGAAGGACACCAAGGGGACAGCCAGGGAACCCCAGGGACACCCTGTGCACCCCCTGGGACACCCAGGGCACACCCAGGGACACCTAGGGCACAGCCAGGGCACCCTAGGGACAGCCAGGGCACCCCCAAGGACATCTAGGGGACAAGCAGGGCACCCCCAGGGACACCTAGGGGACAGCCAGGGCAGCCTAGGGATAGCGAGGGCACCCCCAGGGACACCTAGGGGACAGGCAGGGCGCCCCAGGGCACCCCAGGGACACCCAGGGCACCCCAGGGACACGTAGGGACAGCCAGGGCACCCACAGGGACACCCAGGGCACCCCCAGGGACACCTGGCGGACCTCCAGGGCACCCCCAGGGACACGTACGGGACAGCCAAGGAACCCCAGGGACACACTGTGCACCCCCAGGGACACCCAGGGCACCCCCAGGGACACCTAGGGGACAGGCAGGGCACCCCCAGGGACACCTAGAGGACAGACAGGGCGTCCCCAGGGACACCTAGGGGACAGCCAGGGCACCCCAGGGACAGCGATGGCACCCCCAGGGACACGTAGAGGACAGGCAGGGCACCCCCAGGGACACCTAGGAGACATCCAGGGCCCCCCCAGGGACGCCTAGGGGACCTCCAAGGCATCCCCAGGGACACGTACGGGACAGCCAGGGAACCCCAGGGACACCCTGTGCACCCCCAGGGACAGCCAGGGCACCCCCAGGGACACCTAGGGGACAGCCAGGGCCCCCCCAGGGACACCTAGGGGACAGCCAGGGAACCCCAGGGACACCCTGTGCACCCCCAGGGACACCCAGGGCACCCCCAGGGCACCCCAGAGACAGCCAGAGCACCCCCAGGGACACCTAGGGCACACCCAGGCACACCCAGGGCACACCCAGGGCACCCTGGGGACAGCCAGGGCACCCCCAAGGACATCTAGGGGACAAGCAGGGCACAACCAGGGACACCTAGGGGACAGCCGGGGCACCCCCAGGAACAGCTAGGGGACAGCCAAAGCACTCCAGGGACAGCCAGGCCAACCCCAGGGACAGCGAGGGCACAGCCAGGGCACCCTAGGGACAGCCAGGGCACCCCCCAGGACACTTAGGGGACAGGCAGGGCACCCCCAGGGACACCTAGAGGACAGCCAGGGCACCCCAGGGACACCTAGGGGACAGCCAGGGGCACCCCCAGGGACACCCAGGGCACCCCCAGGGACACCTAGGGGACAGCCGGGGCACCCCCAGGGACACCTAGGGGACAGCCAGGGGCACCCCCAGGGACACCCAGGGCACCCCCAGGGCGCCCCAGAGACAGCCAGGGCACCCCCAGGGACACCTAGGGGACAGCCAGGGCCCCCCAGGGACACCTAGGGGACAGCCAGGGAACCCCAGGGACACCCTGTGCACCCCCAGGGACACCTAGGGCACACCCAGGGACACCCAGGGCACACCCAGGGCACCCTGGGGACAGCCAGGGCACCCCCAAGGACATCTAGGGGACAAGCAGGGCACCCCCAGGGACACCTAGGGGACAGCCAGGGCAGCCTAGGGATAGCGAGGGCACGCCCAGGGACACCTAGGGGACAGGCAGGGCGCCCCAGGGCACCCCAGGGACACCCAGGGCACCCCAGGGACACGTAGCGACAGCCAGGGCACCCACAGGGACACCCAGGGCACCCCCAGGGACACCTGGGGGACCTCCAGGGCACCCCCAGGGACACGTACGGGACAGCCAAGGAACCCCAGGGACACACTGTGCACCCCCAGGGACACCCAGGGCACCCCCAGGGACACCTAGGGGACAGGCAGGGCACCCCCAGGGACACCTAGAGGACAGACAGGGCGTCCCCAGGGACACCTAGGGGACAGCCAGGGCACCCCAGGGACAGCGATGGCACCCCCAGGGACACGTAGAGGACAGGCAGGGCACCCCCAGGGACACCTAGGAGACATCCAGGGCCCCCCCAGGGACGCCTAGGGGACCTCCAAGGCATCCCCAGGGACACGTACGGGACAGCCAGGGAACCCCAGGGACACCCTGTGCACCCCCAGGGACAGCCAGGGCACCCCCAGGGACACCTAGGGGACAGCCAGGGCCCCCCCAGGGACACCTAGGGGACAGCCAGGGAACCCCAGGGACACCCTGTGCACCCCCAGGGACACCCAGGGCACCCCCAGGGACACCTAGGGGACAGGCAGGGCACCCCAGAGACACCCAGGGCACACCCAGGGACACCTAAGGGACAGCCAGGGCACCCTAGGGACAGCCAGGGCACCCCCAGGGCCACCGAGGGGACAGACAGGGGGTCCTCTGGGACACCTAGGGGACAGCCAGGGCACCCCAGGAAAGGCGAGGGCACCCCCAGGGACACGTAGAGGACAGGCAGGGCACCCCCAGGGACACCTAAAGGACAGCCAGGGCACCCCAGGGACACCCAGGGGACAGCCAGGGCACCCCAGGGACACCCTGTGCACCCCCAGGGACACCCAGGGCACCCCCAGGGCACCCCAGAGACAGCCAGGGCACCCCCAGGGACACCTAGGGGACAGCCAGGGCCCCCCAGGGACACCTAGGGGACAGCCAGGGAACCCCAGGGACACCCTGTGCACCCCCAGGGACAGCCAGGGCACCCCCAGGGACACCTAGGGGACAGCCAGGGCCCCCCCAGGGACAGCTAGGGGACAGCCAGGGAACCCCAGGGACACCCTGTGCACCCCCAGGGACACCGAGGGCACCCCCAGGGCACCCCAGAGACAGCCAGGGCACCCCCAGGGACACCTAGGGGACAGCCAGGGCCTCCCCAGGGACACCTTGGGGACAGCCAGGGAACCCCAGGGACACCCTGGGCACCCCCAGGGACACCCAGGGCACCCCCAGGGACAGCTAGGGGAGAGCCAGGGAACCCCAGGGACACGCTGTGCACCCCCACGGACACCCAGGGCACCCCCAGGGACACCTAGGGGACAGGCAGGGCACCCCCAGGGACACCTAGAGGACAGACAGGGGGTCCTCTGGGACACCTAGGGGACAGCCAGGGCACCCCAGGGACAGCGAGGGCACCCCCAGGGACACGTAGAGGACAGGCAGGGCACCCCCAGGGACACCTGGGGGACCTCCAGGGCACCCCCAGGGACACGTACGGGACAGCCAAGGAACCCCAGGGACACACTGTGCACCCCCAGGGACACCCAGGGCACCCCCAGGGACACCTAGGGGACAGGCAGGGCACCCCCAGGGACACCTAGAGGACAGACAGGGCGTCCCCAGGGACACCTAGGGGACAGCCAGGGCACCCCAGGGACAGCGATGGCACGCCCAGGGACACGTAGAGGACAGGCAGGGCACCCCCAGGGACACCTAGGAGACATCCAGGGCCCCCCCAGGGACGCCTAGGGGACCTCCAAGGCATCCCCAGGGACACGTACGGGACAGCCAGGGAACCCCAGGGACACCCTGTGCACCCCCAGGGACAGCCAGGGCACCCCCAGGGACACCTAGGGGACAGCCAGGGCCCCCCCAGGGACACCTAGGGGACAGCCAGGGAACCCCAGGGACACCCTGTGCACCCCCAGGGACACCCAGGGCACCCCCAGGGCACCCCAGAGACAGCCAGGGCACCCCCAGGGACACCTAGGGGACAGCCAGGGCCCCCCAGGGACACCTAGGGGACAGCCAGGGAACCCCAGGGACACCCTGTGCACCCCCAGGGACACCTAGGGCACGCCCAGGGACACCCAGGGCACACCCAGGGCACCCTGGGGAAAGCCAGGGCACCCCCAAGGACATCTAGGGGACAAGCAGGGCACTCCCAGGGACACCTAGGGGACAGCCAGGGCAGCCTAGGGATAGCGAGGGCACGCCCAGGGACACCTAGGGGACAGGCACGGCGCCCCAGGGCACCCCAGGGACACCCAGGGCACCCCAGGGACACGTAGCGACAGCCAGGGCACCCACAGGGACACCCAGGGCACCCCCAGGGACACCTGGGGGACCTCCAGGGCACCCCCAGGGACACGTACGGGACAGCCAAGGAACCCGAGGGACACACTGTGCACCCCCAGGGACACCCAAGGCACCCCCAGGGACACCTAGGGGACAGGCAGGGCACCCCCAGGGACACCTAGAGGACAGACAGGGCGTCCCCAGGGACACCTAGGGGACAGCCAGGGCACCCCAGGGACAGCGATGGCACCCCCAGGGACACGTAGAGGACAGGCAGGGCACCCCCAGGGACACCTAGGGGACAGCCAGGGCATCCCCAGGGACACCTAGGGGAGAGCCAGAGAACCCCAGGGACACGCTGTGCACCCCCAGGGACACCCAGGGCACCCCCAGGGACACCTAGGGGACAGACAGGGGGTCCTCTGGGACACCTAGGGGACAGCCAGGGCACCCCAGGAAAGGCGAGGGCACCCCCAGGGACACGTAGAGGACAGGCAGGGCACTCCCAGGGACACCTAGGGGACAGCCGGGGCACCCCCAGGGACACCTAGGGGACAGCCAGGGCACCCCAGGGACACCCTGTGCACCCCCAGGGACAGGCAGGGCACCCCCAGGGCACCCCAGAGACAGCCAAGGCACCCCCAGGGACACCTAGGGGACAGCCAGGGCCCCCCAGGGACACCTAGGGGACAGCCAGGGAACCCCAGGGACACCCTGTGCACCCCCAGGGACACCCAGGGCACACCCAGGGACACCCAGGGCACAGCCAGGGCACCCCCAAGGACATCTAGGGGACAAGCAGGGCACCCCCAGGGACACCTAGGGGACAGCCAGGGCAGCCTAGGGATAGCGAGGGCACCCCCAGGGACACCTAGGGGACAGGCAGGGCGCCCCAGGGCACCCCAGGGACACCCAGGGCACCCCAGGGACACGTAGGGACAGCCAGGGCACCCACAGGGACACCCAGGGCACCCCCAGGGACACCTGGGGGACCTCCAGGGCACCCCCAGGGACACGTACGGGACAGCCAAAGAACCCCAGGGACACACTGTGCACCCCCAGGGACACCCAGGGCACCCCCAGGGACACCTAGGGGACAGGCAGGGCACCCCCAGGGACACCTAGAGGACAGACAGGGCGTCCCCAGGGACACCTAGGGGACAGCCAGGGCACCCCAGGGACAGCGATGGCACCCCCAGGGACACGTAGAGGACAGGCAGGGCACCCCCAGGGACACCTAGGAGACATCCAGGGCCCCCCCAGGGACGCCTAGGGGACCTCCAAGGCATCCCCAGGGACACGTACGGGACAGCCAGGGAACCCCAGGGACACCCTGTGCACCCCCAGGGACAGCCAGGGCACCCCCAGGGACACCTAGGGGACAGCCAGGGCCCCCCCAGGGACACCTAGGGGACAGCCAGGGAACCCCAGGGACACCCTGTGCACCCCCAGGGACACCCAGGGCACCCCCAGGGCACCCCAGAGACAGCCAGGGCACCCCCAGGGACACATAGGGGACAGCCAGGGCCTCCCCAGGGACACCTTGGGGACAGCCAGGGTCACCCCAGGGATACCCTGTGCACCCCCAGGGACACCCAGGGCACCCCCAGGGACACCTAGGGGACAGGCAGGGCACCCCCAGGGACACCTAGAGGACAGACAGGGGGTCCTCTGGGACACCTAGGGGACAGCCAGGGCACCCCAGGGACAGCGAGGGCACCCCCAGGGACACGTAGAGGACAGGCAGGGCACCCCCAGGGACACCTAGAGGACAGCCAGGGCACCCCAGGGACACCTAGGGGACAGCCAGGGCACCCCAGGGACAGCGAGGGCACCCCCAGGGACACGTAGAGGACAGGCAGGGCGTCCCCAGGGACACCTAGGGGACAGCCAGGGCACCCCAGGGACAGCGATGGCACCCCCAGGGACACGTAGAGGACAGGCAGGGCACCCCCAGGGACACCTAGGAGGAAGCCAGGCCCCCCCCAGAGACACCTAGGGGACAGCCAGGACACCCCCAGGGACACCTAAGAGACATCCAGGGCCCCCCCAGGGACGCCTAGGGGACCTCCAAGGCATCCCCAGGGACACGTACGGGACAGCCAGGGAACCCCAGGGACACCCTGTGCACCCCCAGGGACACCCAGGGCACACCCAGGGACATCTAGGGGACAGCCTGGGCACCCCCAGGGACAGCCAGGGCATCCCCAGGGACACCTAGGGGACAGCCGGGGCACCCCCAGGAACAGCTAGGGGACAGCCAAAGCACTCCAGGGACAGCCAGGCCACCCCCAGGGACAGCGAGGGCACAGCCAGGGCACCCTAGGGACAGCCAGGGCACCCCCCAGGACACTTAGGAGACAGGCAGGGCACCCCCAGGGACACCTAGAGGACAGCCAGGGCACCCCAGGGACACCCAGGGGACAGCCAGGGCACCCTATGGACAGCCAGGGCACTCCCAGGGACACCTAGGGGACAGCCAGGGGCACCCCCAGGGACACCCAGGGCACCCCCAGGGACACCTAGGGGACAGCCGGGGCACCCCCAGGGACACCTAGGGGACAGCCAGGGGCACCCCCAGGGACACCCAGGGCACCCCCAGGGCGCCCCAGAGACAGCCAGGGCACCCCCAGGGACACCTAGGGGACAGCCAGGGCCCCCCAGGGACACCTAGGGGACAGCCAGGGAACCCCAGGGACACCCTGTGCACCCCCAGGGACACCTAGGGCACACCCAGGGACACCCAGGGCACACCCAGGGCACCCTGGGGACAGCCAGGGCACCCCCAAGGACATCTAGGGGACAAGCAGGGCACCCCCAGGGACACCTAGGGGACAGCCAGGGCAGCCTAGGGATAGCGAGGGCACACCCAGGGACACGTAGGGGACAGGCAGGGCACCCCAGGGCACCTCAGGGAAACCCAGGGCACCCCAGGGACATGTAGGGACAGCCAGGGCACCCACAGGGACACCCAGGGCACCCCCAGGGACACCTAGGGGACAGGCAGGGCACCCCCAGGGACACCTAGGGGACAGCCAGGGAACCCCAGGGACACCCTGTGCACCCCCAGGGACACCCAGGGCACCCCCAGGGACACCTAGGGGACAGCCAGGGCACCCCAGAGACACCCAGGGCACACCCAGGGACACCTAAGGGACAGCCAGGGCACCCTAGGGACAGCCAGGGCACCCCCAGAGACACGGAGAGCACAGCCAGGGCACCCCCAGGGACACCTAGAGGACAGGCAGGGCACCCCCAGGGACACCTAGGGGACAGCCAGGGCACCCTAGGGAAAGCCAGGGCACCCCCAGGGACACCATGGGGACACCCAGGGCACCCCCAGGGACACGTAGGGGACAGCCAGGGCACCCACACGGACAGCTAGGGGACAGCCAAGGAACCCCAGAGACAGCCAGGACCCCCCCAGGGACACCTAGGGGACAGGCAGGGCACCCCCAGGGACAGCCATGGCTCCCCCAGGGACAGCCAGGGCCCCCCCAGGGACACCTAGGGGACAGCCAGGGCTCCCCAGAGACACCCAGGGCACACCCAGGGACACCTAAGGGACAGCCAGGGCACCCTAGGGACAGCCAGGGTACCCCCTAGGACACTTTGGGGACAGCCAGGGCACCCCCAGGGACACTCAGGGCACCCCCAGGGACACCATAGGGACAGCCGGGGCACCCCCAGGGACACCTAGGGGACAGCCAGGGCACCCCAGGGACACCCTGTGCACCCCCAGGGAAACCCAGGGCACACCCAGCGACACCTAGGGCACAGCCAGGGCACCCTAGGGACAGCCAGGGCACCCCCAAGGACACCGAGGGGACAGGCAGGGCACCCCCAGGGACACAGAGGGGACAGGCAGGGCACCCTCAGGGACAGCCAGGGCACCCCCAGGGACACCTAGGGGACAGCCAGGGCACCCTAGGGACAGCCAGGGCACCCCCAAGGACACCGAGGGGACAGGCAGGGCACCCCCAGGGACACTGAGGGGACAGCCAAGGCACCCCAGGGCACGCCAGGGACACCCAGGGCACCCCAGGGACACCTAGGGGACAGCCAGGGCACCCCAGGGCACCCCAGGGACGCCCAGGGCACCCCCAGGGACACCTAGGAGACAGCCAGGGCCCCCCCAGGGACACCTAGGGGACAGCCAGGGCACCCCAGGGACACCCAGGGCACCCCCAGGGACACCAAGGGGACCTCCAGGGCACCCCCAGGGACACGTACGGGACAGCCAGGGAACCCCAGGGACACCTAGGGGACAGCCAGGGCCCCCCCAGGGACACCTAGGGGACAGCCAGGGCACTCCAGGGACACCCAGGGCACCCCCAGGGACACCTAGGGGACAGGCAGGGCACCCCAGAGACACCCAGGGCACACCCAGGAACAGCTAAGGGACAGCCAGGGCACCCCAGAGACAGCCAGGGCACCTCCAGGGCCACCGAGGGGACAGGTAGGGCATCCCAGGGACACGTAGGGGACAGCCTGGGCACCCACTGGGACAGCCAGGGTACACCCAGGGACACCTAGGGGACATCCAGGGCACACCAGGGACACCCAGGGCACCCCCAGGGACACCTAGGGGACCTCCAGGGCACCCCAGGGACACCCTGTGTACCTCCAGGGACACCCCGGGCACCCCCAGGGCACCCCAGAGACAGTCAGGGCACCCCCAAGGACACCTAGCGGACAGCCAGGGCACACCCAGGGACACGTAGGGTACAGCCAGGGCACCCTAGGGACAGCCAGGGCACCCCCAAGAGCACCTAGGGGCCAGGCAGGGCACCCCCAGGGACACGAGGGTACAGCCAGGGCACCCTAGGGACAGCCAGGGCACCCCCAGGGACACCTAGAGGACACCCAGGGCACCCTAGGGACAGGCAGTGTACCCCCAGGGACACGTAGGCGACAGGCAGGGCATCCCCCTGGACACCTAGAGGACAGCCAAGGCGCCCCCAGGGACGACCAGGGGACAGCCAGGGCACCCCAGGGACACCGAGAGGACACCCTGGGCTCCCGCAGGGACACCAAGAGGACAGCCAGGGCACCCCAGGGCACCCCAGGGACACCCAGGGCACCCCAGAGACACCTAGGAGACAGCCAGGGCCCCCCCAGGGACACCTAGGGGACAGCCAGGGCCCCCCCAGGGACACCTTGGGGACAGCCAGGGAACCCCAGGGACACCCTGTGCACCCCCAGGGACACCCAGGGCACCCCTAGGGACATCTAGGGGACAGCCAGGGAACCCAAGGGACACCCTGTACACCCCCAGGGACACCCAGGGCACAGGCAGGGACACCTAGGGCACAGCCAGGACACCCTAGGGACAGCCAGGGCACCCCCAAGGACACCTAGGGGACAAGCAGGGCACCCCCAGGGACACCTAGGGGACAGCCAGGGCAGCCTAGGGACAGCGAGGGCACCCCCAGGGACACGTAGGGGACAGGCAGGGCACCCCAGGGCACCCCAGGGACACCCAGGGCACCCCAGGGACACGTAGGGACAGCCAGGGCACCCACAGGGACACCCAGGGCACCCACAGGGACACCTGGGGGACCTCCAGGGCACCCCCAGGGACACGTACGGGACAGCCAGGGAACCCCAGGGACACCCAGGGCACCCCCAGGGACACCAAGGGGACAGCCAGGGCACCCCCAGGGACACCTAGAGGACAGCTAGGGCCCCCCCAGGGACACCAAGGGGACAGCCAGGGAACCCCAGGGACACCCTGTGCACCCCCAGGGACACGTAGGGGAAAGGCAGGGAACCCCCAGGGACACCGAGGGGACAGCCAGGGCACCCTAGGGACGGCCAGGGCACCCCCAGAGTCACCCAGGGCACCCACAGGGACACCAAGGGGACAGCCATGGCGCCCCCAGGGACAGCCAGAGCACCCCAGGGACACCTAGGGGACAGCCAGGGCCCCCCCAGGGACACCTAGGGGACAGCCAGGGCACCCCAGGGCACCCCAGGGACAGCCAGGGCACCCCAGGGACACGTAGGGGACAGCCAGGGGCACCCACAGGGACAGCCAGGGCACCCCCAGGGACACCTAGGAGACAACCAAGGCTCCCCCAGGGACACCAAGGGGACAGCCAGGGCACGCCAGGGAAACCCAGGGCACCCCCAGGAACGCCTAGGGGACCTCCAGGGCACCCCCAGGGAAACGTACGGGACAGCCAGGGAACCCCAGGGACACCCTGTGCACCCCCAGGGACAGCCAGGGCACCCCCAGGGACACCTAGGGGACAGCCAGGGCTCCCCAGAGACACCCAGGGCACACCCAGGGACACCTAGGGGAAACCTGGGCACCCCCAGGGACAGCCAGGGCATCCCCAGGGACACCTAGGGGACAGCCGGGTCACCCCCAGGGACACCTAGGGGACAGCCAGTGCACTCCAGGGACAGCCAGGCCACCCCCAGGGACAGCGAGGGCACAGCCAGGGCACCCTAGGGACAGCCAGGACACCCCCTAGGACACTTAGGGCACAGGCAGGGCACCTCCAGGGACAACTAGAGGACAGCCTGGGCACCCCAGGGACACCCAGGGGACAGCCAGGGCACCCTATGGACAGCCAGGGCACCCCCAGGGACACCTAGGGGACAGCCAGGGGCACCCCCAGGGACACCCAGGGCACCCCCAGGGACACCTAGGGGACAGCCGGGGCCCCCCAGGGACACCTAGGGGACAGCCAGGGCTCCCCAGAGACACCCAGGGCACACCCAGGGACACCTAAGGGACAGCCAGGGCACCCTAGGGACAGCCAGGGTACCCCCTAGGACACTTAGGGGACAGCCAGGGCACCCCCAGGGACACTCAGGGCACCCCCAGGGACACCTAGGGGACAGCCGGGGCACCCCCAGGGACACCTAGGGGACAGCCAGGGCACCCCAGGGACAACCTGTGCACCCCCCAGTGAAACCCAGGGCACACCCAGCGACACCTAGGGCACAGCCAGGGCACCCTAGGGACAGCCAGGGCACCCCCAAGGACACCTAGGGGACAGGCAGGGCACCCCCAGGGACACCTAGGGGACAGCCAGGGCAGCCTAGGGACAGCCTGGGCACCCCCAGGGACACCAAGGGGACAGCCATGGCTCCCCAAGGGACAGCCATAGCACCCCCACGGACACCTAGGGGACAGCCAGGGCCCCCCCATGGACACCTAGGGGACAGCCAGGGCACCCCAGGGACACGTAGGGGACATCCTGTGTACCCCCAGGGACACCCAGGGCACCCCCAGGGACACCTAGGGGACAGCCAGGGAACCCCCGGGACACCCTGTGCACCCCCAGGGACACCCAGGGCACACCCAGGGACACCTAGGGCACAGCCAGGGCACCCCAGGGGACAGTCAGGGCACCCCCAAGGACACCTAGAGGACAAGCAAGGCACCCCCCAGGGACACCTAGGGGACAGCCAGGGCAGCCTAGGGACAGCGAGGGCACACCCAGGGACACGTAGGGGACAGGCAGGGCACCCCAGGGCACCTCAGGGAAACCCAGGGCACCCCAGGGACATGTAGGGGACAGCCAGGGCACCCACAGGGACACCCAGGGCACCCCCAGGGACACCTGGGGGACCTCCAGGGCACCCCCAGGGACACGTACGGGACAGCCAGGGAACCCCAGGGACACGCTGTGCACACCCAGGGACACCCAGGGCACCCCCAGGGACACCTAGGGGACAGGCAGGGCACCCCCAGGGACACCTAGGGGACAGCCAGTGCACCCCAGGGCACCCCAGGGACACCCAGGGCACCGGAGGGACACGTAGGGGACAGCCAGGGCACCCCCAGGGACACCTAAGAGACAGCCAGGGCCCCCCCGGGGACACCTAGGGGACAGCCAGGGCACTCCAGGGACACCCAGGGCACCCCCAGGGACACCTAGGGGACAGGCAGGGCACCCCAGAGACACCCAGGGCACACCCAGGGACACCTAAGTGACAGCCAGGGCACCCTAGGGACAGCCAGGGCACACCCAGGGCCACCGAGGGGACAGGCAGGGCACCCCAGGGACACCTAGGGGACAGCCGGGGCATCCCCAGGGACAGCCAGGGCACCCCCAGGGACACTGACGAGAAAGCCAGGGCATCCCAGGGACACCTAGGGGACAGCCTGGGCACCCCCTGGGACAGCCATGGCTCCCCCAGGGACAGCCAGGACCCCCCAGGGACACCGAGGGGACAGCCAGGGCACCCTCAGGGACACCCAGGGCACCCCAGGGACACGTAGGGGACAGCCAGGGCACCCACAGGGACAGCCAGGGCACCCCCAAGGACACCTAGGAGACAGCCAGGGCCCCCCCAGGGACAGCTAGGGGACAGCCAGAGAACCCCAGGGACACCCTGTGCACCCCCAGGGACAGCCAGGGCACCACCAGGGACACCCTGTGCACCCCCAGGGACACCCAGGACACCCCCAGGGACACCTAGGGGACAGCCAGGGCTCCCCAGTGACACCCAGGGCACACCCAGGGACACCTAGGGGACAGCCTGGGCACCCCCAGGGACAGCCACGGCATCCCCAGGGACATCGAGGGGACAGCCAGGGCACACCCAGGGACACTGACGAGACAGCCAGGGCACCCCAGGGACAGCCAGGGCACCCACAGGGACACCTAGGAGACAGCCAGGGCCCCCCCAGGGACACCTAGGGGACAGTCAGGGCACCCCAGGGACACCCAGGGCACCCCCAGGGACACCTAGGGGACAGCCTGGGCACCCCCAGGGACAGCCAGGGCACCCCCAGGGACACGTAGGGCACAGCCAGGGCACCATAGGGACAGCCAGGGCACCCCCAAGGACACCTAGGGGACAGGCATGGCACTCGCAGGGAAAACGAGGGGACAGCCAGGGCACCCTAGGGACAGCCAGGGCACCCTCAGGGACACCTAGGGGACAGCCAGGGCACCCTAGGGACAGCCAGGGCACCCCCAGGGACACCAAGTGGACAGCCAGAGCACCCTAAGGACAGCCAGGGCACCCCCAGGGACACGTAGGGGACAGGCAGGGCACCCCCAGGGACACCTAGAGGACAGCCAGGGAACCCCAGGGACACCCTGTGCACCCCCAGGGACACGTAGGGGAAAAGCAGGGAACCCCCAGGGACACCGAGGGGACAGCCAGGGCACCCTAGGGACAGCCAGGGCACCCCCAGGGACAGCCAGGGCACCCGCAGGGACACCAAGGGGACAGCCTGGGCACCCCCAGGGACACCTAGGGGACAGCCAGGGCCCCCCCAGGGACACCTAGGGGACAGCCAGGGCACCCCAGGACACCCCAGGGACAGCCAGGGCACCCCAGGGACACGTAGGGGACAGCCAGGGCACCCACAGGGACAGCCAGGGCACCCCCAGGGACACCTAGGAGACAGCCAGGGCACCCCCAGGGACACGTACGGGACAGCCAGGGAAACCCAGGGACACCCTGTGCACCCCCAGGGACAGCCAGGGCACCCCCAGGGACACCCTGCGCACCCCCAGGGACACCCAGGGCACACCCAGGGACACCTAGGGGACAGCCTGGGCATTCCCAAAGACAGCCAGGGCATCCCCAGGGACACCTAGGGGACATCCAGGGCACTCCAGGGACAGCCAGGCCACCCCCAGGGACAGCGAGGGCACAGCCAGGGCACCCTAGGGACAGCCAGGGCACCCCCTAGGACACTTAGGGGACAGGCAGGGCACCCCCAGGGACACCTAGAGGACAGCCAGGGCACCCCAGGGACACCCAGGGGACAGCCAGGGCACCCTATGGACAGCCAGGGCACCCCCAGGGACATCTAGGGGACAGCAAGGGGCACCCCCAGGGACACCCAGGGCACCCCCAGGGACACCTAGGGGACAGCCGGGGCACCCCCAGGGACACCTAGGGGACAGCCAGGGCACCCCAGGGACACCCTGTGCACCCCCAGGGACACCCAGGGCACCCCCAGGGACACCTAGGGGACAGCCAGGGAACCCTAGGGACACCCTGAGCACCCCCAGGGACACCTAGGGGACAGGCAGGGCACCCCCAGGGACACCTAGAGGACAGACAGGGCATCCCCAGGGACACCTAGGGGACAGCCAGGGCACCCCAGGGAACGCGAGGGCAGCCCCAGGGACACGTAGAGGACAGGCAGGGCACCCCCAGGGAAACCTAGGGGACAGCCAGGGCACCCCAGGGACACGTAGGGGACAGCCAGGGCACCCCCAGTGACACCTAGGATACAGCCAGGGTCGCCCCAGGAACACCCAGGGCACACCGAGGTACACCTAAGGGACAGCCAGGGCACCCCCAGGGCCACCAGGGGAAAGCCAGGGCACCCCCAGGGACACCTAGAGGACAGGCAGGGCACCCGAGGGACACCTAGGGGACAGCCGGGGCACCCCCAGGGACAGCCAGGTCACCCCCAGGGACACTGACGAGACAGCCAGGGCATCCCAGGGATACCTAGGGGACAGCCTGGGCACCGCCAGGGACAGCCAGGGCACCCCCAGGGACACCTAGGGGACAGCAGGGGCACCCCCAGGGACACCTAGGGGACAGCCAGGGCACCCCAGGGACACCCAGGGAACGCCCAGGGACACCTAGGGGACCTCCAGGGCACCCCAGGAACACCCTGTGTACCTCCAGGGACACCCAGGGCACCCCCAGGGCACCCCAGAGACAGCCAGGGCACCCCCAGGGACACCTAGGGGACAGGCATGGCACACCCAGGGACACGTAGGGCACAGCCAGGGCACCCTAGGGAAAGCCAGGGCACCCCCAAGAACACCTAGGGGACAGGCAGGGCACCCCCAGGGACACGAGGGGACAGCCAGGGCACCCTAGGGACACCAGGGCCCCCCCAGGGACACCTAGGGGACAGCCACAGAACACCAGGGACACCCTGGGCACCCCCAGGGACACCTAATGCACCCCCAGGGACACCTAGGGGACAGCCAGGGCCCCCCAAGGGAATCCTAGGGGACATCCAGGGCACCCCAGGGCACCCCACGGACACCCAGGGCACCCCAGGGACACGTAGGAGACAGCCAGGGAACGCCAGGGACACCCAGGGCACCCCCAGGGACACCCAGGGCACCCCCAGGGACACCTAGGGGACAGCCAGGGAACCCCAGGGACACCCTGTGCACCCCCAGGGACACCCAGGGCACCCCCAGGGACACCTAGGGGACAGCCAGGGCACCCTAGGGACAGCCAGGGCACCCCCAGGGACACCTAGGAGACAGCCAGGGAACGCCAGGGACACCCAGGGCACCCCAGGGACACCTAGAGGACAGCCAGGGCACCCCCAGGGACACCAAAGAGACAGCAAGGGCACGCCAGGGACACCCAGGGCACCCTCAGGGACCCCTAGGGGACAGCCTGGGCACCCCCAGGGACACCGAGAGGACAGGCAGGGCACCCCCAGGGACACCTTGGGGACAGCCAGGGCACCCCAGGGACAGCGAGGGCACCCCCAGGGACACCCAGGGCACCCCCAGGGACATATAGGGGACAGCAAGGGCACCCCGAGGGATAGGGAGGGCACCCCCAGGGACACCACGAGGACAGCCAGGGCCCCCCCAGGGACACCCAGGGCACCCCAGGGACACCGAGGGCACAGCAAGGGCACCCTAGGGACAGCCAGGGCACCCCCAGGGACACCTAGGGGACAGGCAGGGCACCCCCAGGGACACCAAGGGGACAGCCAGGGCACCCCCAGGGACACCTAGGGGACCTCCAGGGCACCCCCAGGGACACCCAGGGCACCCCCAGGGCCACCTAAAGGACAGCCAGGGCACCCCAGGGACAGCGAGGGCACCCCCAGGGACACCCAGGGCACCCCCAGGGACACCTAGGGGACAGCCAGGGCACCCCGAGGGACAGGGAGGGCACCCCCAGGGACACCTAGAGGACAGCCAGGGTCCCCCCAGGGACACCCAGGGCACCCCCAGGGACACCTAGGGGACAGCCAGGGCATCCCCAGGGACACCCTGGGCACCCCCAGGGACACCTAGGGGACAGCCAGGGCACCCCAGGCACACTCAGGGCACCCCCAGGGACACCTAGGGGACAGGCAGGGCACCCCCAGGGACACATAGGGAACAGCTAGGGCACTCCAGGGACTGCCAGGGCACCCCCAGGGACACCTAGGGGACAGCCAGGGCACCCCGAGGGACACCAGGGCACCCCCAGGGACACCTAGGGGACAGCCAGGGCACCCTAGGGACAGCCAGGGCACCCCCAGGGACACCGAAGGCACTGCCAGGGCCCCACCAGGGACACCCAGGGCACCCCCAGGGACACCTAGGGGACAGCCAGGGCATCCCCAGGGACATCGAGGGACAGCCAGGAACCCCCTGGGACAGCCAGCTCACCCCCACGGCCGCCTCCACCTCCAGGAGCTATCAAAACCCTCCTCAGGTTCTTTGATGCCTCAAATGGGCCGCCCAAACCTCTCGAATACCCCCCAAAGCACCCAAAGCAGCCCCCAGGACTCCCCCCAGACCCCCCACAACCCAAAAACCCCCTCCACGACAACTCAGGACCCCCAGGATCCCCCCAAATCCGCGCCCCCCTCACCCTGAGGTCCCGTTTGAGCCGCTCCACGTTGCGGACAGGCACCAGCTCATCAAGCCCCAAGCACCAACACCTGCGGGACTGGGATGGACTGAGAGCACTGGGAGGGTGACCAGAGAAACCTGGGATGGACGAAGAGTGAACTGGGATGAACTGGGATGAACTGGCAGGCGTGTGGGGGTCCATGGTGGCCACTCGGTGCCTTACTGGTCTATACTGGGATGGGTCGGATGGCCCCAGGGGAGGGGGTGAGGCCACACTGGTCCAGACTGGGAGGGGAGTCACCATGGCGCCGGAGGCGGAGTCGAGGATACGAGCGAGGCAGGGACACATAGGGGACAGCCAGGGCAACCCAGGGACACCTAGGGGACAGCCAGGGCCCCCCCAGGGACACCCAGGGCACCCCCAGGGACACCTAGGGGACAGCCAGGGCCCCCCCCCGCGACACCTAGGGGAAGGCCAGGGAACCCCAGGGACACCCTGTGCACGCCCAGGGACAGCCAGGGCACACCCAGGGACACCTAGAGGACAGCCAGGGCACCCTAGGGACAGCTAGGGCACCCCCAGGGACACCGAGGGCACAGCCAGGGCACCCCCAGGGACACCGAGAGGACAGGCAGGGCACCCCCAGAGACACCTTGGGGACAGCCAGGGCACCCCAGGGACAGCGAGGGGACCCCCAGGGACACCCAGGGCACCCAAAGGGACACCCAGGGCACCCCCAGGGACACCGAGGGCACAGCAAGGGCACCCTAGGGACAGCCAGAGCACCCCCAGGGAAACCTAGGGGACAGGCAGGGCACCCCCAGGGACACCTAGGGGACAGCCAGGGCACCCCAAGGGACACCTAGGGGACAGCCAGGGCACTCCAGGGACTGCCAGGGCACCCCAGGGACACCAAGGGGACAGCCAGGGCACCCCCAGGGACACCTAGGGGACAGCCAGGGCACCCCAGGGACACCAAGGGGACAGCCAGGGCACCCCCAGGGATTCCTAGGGGACAGCAAGGGACCCCAGGGAAACCAAGGGGACAGCCAGGGCACCCCCAGGGACACCAAGGGGACAGGCAGGGCACCCCAAGGGACACCTAGGGGACAGGCAGGGCACGCCCAGGGCCACGTAGGGGACCTCCATGGCACCCTAGGGACAGCCAGGGCACCCCCAGGGACACCTTGGGCACCCCAGGGACACCTAGGGGACAGCCAGGGCACCCCAGGGACACGCCGGGCACCCGCAGGGACACCTATGGGACAGGCAGGGCACCCCCAGGGACAGCGAGGGGAAAGCCAGGGCACCCCCAGGGACACCTAGAGGACAGCCAGGGCACCCCCAGGGACACCGAGGGCACAGAAAGGGCACCCTAGGGACAGCCAGGGTACCCCCAGGGACACCTAGGGGACAGCCTGGGCACCCCCAGGGACACCCAGGGCACCCCCAGGGACACTGAGGGCACATCCAGGGCACCCTAGGGACAGTTAGGGCACCCCCAGGGACACCTAGGGGACAGCCAGGGCACCCCCAGGGACACCTAGGGGACAGCCAGGGCACCCCGAGGGCCACCAGGGCACCCCCAGGGACACCTAGGGAACAGCCAGGGCACCCGAAGGGATACCAAGGGTATAGCCACGGCACCGTAGGGACAGCCAGGGCACCCTCAGGGACACTGACAGGACAGCCAGGGCACCCCAGGGACACCTAGGGGACAGGTAGGGCCCCCCCAGGGACACCCAGGGCACCCCCAGGGACACCTAGGGAACAGCCAGGGCATCCCCAGGGACGCCCAGGGCACAACCAGGGACACCTAGGGGACAGCAAGGGCACCCTAGGGACAGCCAGGGCACCCCCAGGGACACCGAGGGCACAGCCAGGGCGCCCTAGGGACAGCCAGGGCACCCCCAAGGACACCTAGGGGACAGGCAGGGCACCCACAGGGACACCTAGGGGACAGCCAGGGCACCCCGAGGGACACCTAGGGCACCCCCAGGAATACCTAGGGGACAGCTAGGGCACCCACAGGGACACCTAGGGGACAGCAAGGGCACCCCCAGGGACACCTAATGGACACCCTGGGCACCCCCAGGGACACCAAGGGGACCCCCAGGGACACCTAGGGGACAGGTAGGGCACCCCAGGGACAGCAAGGGCACTCCCAGGAACACCTAGGGGACCTCCAGGGAACCCCAGGGACACCTACGGGACAGCCAGGGCACCCCAGGGCAGCCCAGGGACACCCCGGGTACCCCAGGGACACGTAGGCGACCTCCCGAGCATCCTAGGGACAGCCAGGTGACCCCAGGGACACCCAGTGCCCACCCAGGGACACCTAGGGGACAGCCAAGGAACCCCAGGAACACCATGGGCACGCCCAGGGACACCTAGGGGACAGCCTGGGCACCCCAGGGACACCTAGGGCTCCCCCAGAGACACTGAGGGCACAGCCAGGGCACCCTAGGGACAGCCAGGGCACCCCCAGGGACACGTAGGGGACAGCCAGGGCACCCTAGGGACAGGCAGGGCACCCCCAGGGACACCTAGGGGACAGCCAGGGCCCCCCCAGGGACACCTAGGGGACAGCCAGGGCACCCCAGGGACACCCAGGGCACCCCCAGGGACACCGAGGGGACAGCCAGGGCACCCTAGGGACAGACATGGCACCCTAGGGACAGCCAGGGCACCACCAGGGACACCTAAGGGACAGGCAGGGCACCTCCAGGGACAGCCAGGGTACCCCCAGGGCACCCCAGGGACACCCAGGGCACCCCCAGGGACACCTAGGGACAGTCAGGGCACCCCAGGGACACCTAGGGGACAGCCAGGGCACCCTAGGGACAGCCAGGGCACCCCGAGGGACACCTAAGTGACAGCCAGGGCACCCCAGGGACATCGAGGGACAGCCAGGAACCCCCTGGGACAGCCAGCTCACCCCCACGGCCCCCTCCACCTCCAGGAGCTATCAAAACCCTCCTCAGGTTCTTTGATGCATCAAATGGGCCGCCCAAACCTCCCGAATACCCCCCAAAGCACCCAAAGCAGCCCTCAGGACTCCCCCCAGAACCCCCACAACCCAAAAACCCCCTCCACGACAACTCAGGACCCCCAGGATCCCCCCAAATCCGCGCCCCCCTCACCCTGAGGTCCCGTTTGAGCCGCTCCACGTTGCGGACAGGCACCAGCTCATCAAGCCCCAAGCACCAACACCTGCGGGACTGGGATGGACTGAGAGCACTGGGAGGGTGACCAGAGAAACCTGGGATGGACGAAGAGTGGACTGGGATGAACTGGGATGAACTGGCAGGCGTGTGGGGGTCCATGGTGGCCACTCGGTGCCTTACTGGTCTATACTGGGATGGGTTGGATGGCCCCAGGGGAGGGGGTGAGGCCACACTGGTCCAGACTGGGAGGGGAGTCACCATGGCGCCGGAGGCGGAGTCGAGGATACGAGCGAGGCAGGGACACATAGGGGACAGCCAGGGCACCCCCAGGGACACCTAGGGGACAGCCAGGGCCCCCCCCGCGACACCTAGGGGACAGCCAGGGAACCCCAGGGACACACTGTGCACGCCCAGTGACAGCCAGGGCACACCCAGGGACACCGAGGGCACAGCCAGGGCACCCCCAGGGACACCGAGAGGACAGGCAGGGCACCCCCAGGGACACATTGGGGACAGCCAGGGCACCCCAGGGACAGCCAGGGCACCCCCAGGGACACCAAGGGGACCTCCAGGGCACCCCCAGGGACACCCAGGGCAGCCCCAGGGCCACCTAGGGGACAGCCAGGGCACTCCAGGCACACCCAGGGCACCCCCAGGGACACCTAGGGGACAGCCAGGGCACCCCCAGGGACACCGAGGGCACAGCAAGGGCACCCTAGGGACAGCCAGGGCACCCCCAGGGACACCTAGGGGACAGCCAGGGCACCCCCAGGGACACCTAGGGGACAGCCAGGGTACACCCAGGGACACCTAGGGGACAGCCAGGGCACTCCAGGGACACCCAGGGCACCCCCAGGGACACCTAGGGGACAGCAAGGGCACCCCGAGGGACACCAGCACACCCCCAGGGACACCAAGGTGACAGCCAGGGCACCCTAGGGACAGTCAGGGCACCCCCAGAGACCCCTAGGGCACAGCCAGGGCACCCTAGGGACAGCCAGGGCACCCCCAGGAACACCAAGGGGACAGCCAGGGCACCCCCAGGGACACCAAGGGGACATCCAGAGCAGCCCAGGGACAGCCAGGGTACCCCCAGGGACACCTAGGGGACAGCAAGGGCACCCCCAGGGACACCTAAGGGACACCCTGGGCACCCCCAGGGACACCCAGGGCCCCCCCAGGGACACCTAGGGGACAGCCAGGGAACCCCAGGGACACCCAGGGCACCCCCAGGGACACCTAGAGGACAGCCAGGGCACCCCCAGGGACACCTAGGGGACAGGAAGGGCACCCCCAGGGACACCTAGGGGACAGCCAGGGCCCCCCCAGGGACACCTAGGGGCCACCCAGGGCACTCCAGGGACAGCCAGGGCACCCCGAGGGACACCGAGGGCACAGCAAGGGCACCCTAGGGACAGCCAGGGCACCCCCAGGGACACCTAGGGGACAGCCAGGGCACCCCCAGGGACAGCCATGGCTCCCCCAGGGACAGCCAGGGCACACCCAGGGACACCTAAGGGACAGCCAGGGCACCATAGGGACAGCCAGGGTACCCCCTAGGACACTTAGGGGACAGCCAGAGCACCCCCAGGGACACCTAGGGGACACACAGGGCCCCCCCATGGACACCTAGGGGACAGCCAGGGTACTCCAGGGCACCCCAGGGACACCCAGGGCACCCCAGGGACACGAAGGGGACAGCCAGGGCACCACAGGGACACCCAGGGCACCCCCACGGACGCCTAGGGGACCTCCAGGGCACCCCCAGGGACACGTACGGGACAGCCAGGGAACCCCAGGAACACCCTGTGCACCCCCAGAGACAGCCAGGGCACCCCCAGGGACACCCTGTGCACCCCCAGGGACACCCAGGGCACCCCCAGGGACACCTAGGGCACAGCCAGGGCACCCCCTAGGACACTTAGGGGACAGGCAGGGCACCCCCAGGGACACCTAGGAGACAGCCAGGGCCCCCTCAGGGACACCTAGGAGACAGTCAGGGCACCCCAGGGACACCCAGGGCACCCCCAGGGACACGTAGGGGACAGCCAGGATCCCCCAGGGACACCTAGGGGACAGGCAGGGCACTCCCAGGGACAGCCGTGGCTCCCCCAGGGACAGCCTGGGCCCCCCCAGGGACACCTACGGGACAGCCAGGGCACTCCAGGGACACCCAGGGCACCCCCAGGGACACCTAGGGGACAGCCAGGGTACCCTAGGGACAGCCAGAGCACCCTCCGGGACACCGAGGGCACAGCCAGGGCACCCCCAGGGACACCTAGGGGATAGCCAGGGCCCCCCCAGGGACACCCAGGGCACCCCCAGGGACACCTAGAGGACAGCCAGGGCACCCCAGGCAAACCCAGGGCACCCCCAGGGACACCTAGGGGACAGCCAGGGCACCCTAGGGACAGCCAGGGCACCCCCTGGGACACAGAGGGCACAGCCAGGGCACCCTAGGGACAGCCAGGGCACCCCCAAGGACACCTAGGGGACAGGTAGGCCACCCCCAGGGACACCGAGGGGACAGCCAGGGCACCCTAGGGACAGCCAGGGCACCCCCAAGGACACCTAGGGGACAGTCAGGGCACCCGAGGGACATCCAGGGCACCCCCAGGGACACGTAGGGGACAGCCAGGGCACCCCCAGGGACACCGAGGGCACAGCAAGGGCACCCTAGGGACAGCCAGGGCACCCCCAGGGACACCTAGGGGACAGCCAGGGCACTCCCAGGGACAGCCATGGCTCCCCCAGGGACAGCCAGGGCCCCCCCAGGCACACCTAGGGGACAGCCAGGGCTCCCCAGAGACACCCAGGGCACACCCAGGGACACCTAAGGGACAGCCAGGGCACCCTAGGGACAGCCAGGGTACCCCCTAGGACACTTAGGGGACAGCCAGAGCACCCCCAGGGACACCTAGGGGACAGCCAGGGCCCCCCCATGGACACCTAGGGGACAGCCAGGGCACCCCAGGGACACCCAGGGCACCCCAGGGACACCCAGGGCACCCCAGGGACACGAAGGGGACAGACAGGGCACCCACGGGAACAGCCAGGGCACCCCCAGGGACACCTAGGAGACAGCCAGGGCCCCCCCAGGGACAGCTAGGGGACAGCCAGGGCACCCCAGGGACACCCAGGGCACCCCCAGGGACGCCTAGGGGACCTCCAGGGCACCACAAGGACACCCTGTGCACCTCCAGGGACACCCCGGGCACCCCCAGGGCACCCCAGAGACAGCCAGGGCAACCCCCAGGGACACCTAGGGGACAGCCAGAGCACCCCAAGGACACCCTGGGCATCCCCAGGGACACCTACAGGACAGCAAGGGCACCCCCAGGGACACCCTGGGCATCCCCAGGGACACCGAGGGGACAGCCAGGGCACCCCAGGGACATCTAGGGGACCTCCAAGGCATACGCAGGAACACCCTAGACAACCCCAGGGACACCTAGGGGACAGCCTGGGCACCCCCAGGGACACCCAGGGCACCCTTCAAGGACACCTAGGGGACGGCAAGGGCACCCTAGGGACAGCCAGGGCACCCCCAGGGTCATCTAGGGGACAGGCAGGGCACCCCCAGGGACACGTTGGGGAAAGCCAGGGCACCCCAGGGACACCCAGGGCACCCCCAGGGACAACTAGGGGACAGCCAGGGCACCCTAGGGACAGCCAGGGCACCCCCAGGGACACCTAGGGGACAGCCAGGGCACTCCAGGGACAGCCAGGGCACCCCCAGGGACACCTAGGGGACAGCCAGGGCACCCTAGGGACAGCCAGGGCACCCCTAGGGACACCAAGGGCACAGCCAGGGCACCCTAGGGACAGCAAGGGCACCCTCCGGGACACCTAGGGGACAGGCAGGGCACCCCCAGAGACCCCTAGGGGACAGCCAGGGCCCCCCCAGGGACACCCATGGGACCCCCAGGGAAACCTAGGGGACAGCCAGGGCATCCCCAGGGACACCCAGGGCACCCCCAGAGACACCTAGAGGACAGCCAGGGCACCCCAGGCACACCCAGGGCACCCCCACGGACACGTAGGGGACAGCCAGGGCACCCCCAGGGACAATTAGGGGTCAGCCAGGGCACTCCAGGGACACCCAGGACACCCCCAGGGACACCAAGGGGACAGGCAGGGCACCCCCAGGGACACTGACGGGACAGCCAGGGCACCCCCAGCGACCCCTAGGGGACAGCCAGGGCACTCCCAGGGACACTCTGGGCACCCCCAGGGACACCATGGGGACAGCCAGGGCCCCCCCAGGGACACCTAGGGGACAGCCAGGGCACCCCCAGGGACACCTAGGGGACAGCCAGGGCACCCCCAGGGACAGGCAGGGCACCCCCAGGAACACCTAGGGGACAGCCAGGGCACCCTAAAGACAGCCAGGGCACCCCTAGGGACACCGAGGGGAAAACCAGGGCACCCCCAGAGACATTTAGGGGACAGCCAGGGCACTCCAGGGACAGCCAAGGCACACCCAGCGACCCCTAGGGGACAGCCAGGGCACCCTAGGGACAGCCAGGGCACCCCTAGGGACACCAAGGGCACCCCCAAGGACACCTAGGGGACAGCCACGGCATCCCCAGGGACACCCAGGGCACCCCCAGGGACACCTAGAGGACAGCCAGGGCACCCCAGGCACACCCAGGGCACCCCCACGGAAACCTAGGGGACAGCCAGGGCACCCTAGGGACAGCCAGGGCACCCCCAGGGACACAGAGGGCACAGCCAGGGCACCACAGGGACACCCTGTGCACCTCCAGGGACACCCCGGGCACCCCCAGGGCACCCCAGAGACAGCCAGGGCACCCCCAGGGACACCTAGGGGACAGCCAGGGCACACCCAGGGACACGTAGGGCACAGCCAGGGCACCCTAGGGACAGCCAGGGCACCCCCAGAGACACCAAAAGCACAGCCAGGGCACCCTAGGGACAGCCAGGGCACCCCCAAGAACACCTAGGGGCCAGGCAGGGCACCCCCAGGGACACGAGGGTACAGCCAGGGCACCCTAGGGACAGCCAGGGCACCCCCAGGGACACCTAGGGGACAGCCAGGGCACCCTAGGGACAGCCAGTGCAACCCCAGGGACACGTAGGCGACAGGCAGGGCATCCCCAGGGACACCTAGAGGACAGCCAAGGCGCCCCCAGGGACACCTAGGGGACAGCCAGGCCCCCCCCAGGGACACCAGGGCACCCCCAGGACACCACAGGGACCCACAGGGCACCCCCAGGGACACCAAGGGGACAGCCAGGGCACCCCAGGGACACCCAGGGCACCCCGAGGGACACCTAAGTGACAGCCAGGGCACCCCAGGGACATCGAGGGACAGCCAGGAACCCCCTGGGACAGCCAGCTCACCCCCAGGGCCCCCTCCACCTCCAGGAGCTGTCAAAACCCTCCTCAGGTTTTTGATGCCTCAAATGGGCCGCCCAAACCTCCCGAATACCCCCCAAAGCACCCAAAGCAGCCCCCAGGACTCCCCCCAGACCCCCCACAACCCAAAAACCCCCTCCACGACAACTCAGGACCCCCAGGATCCCCCCAAATCCGCGCCCCCCTCACCCTGAGGTCCCGTTTGAGCCGCTCCACGTTGCGGACAGGCACCAGCTCATCAAGCCCCAAGCACCAACACCTGCGGGACTGGGATGGACTGAGAGCACTGGGAGGGTGACCAGAGAAACCTGGGATGGACGAAGAGTGGACTGGGATGAACTGGGATGAACTGGCAGGCGTGTGGGGGTCCATGGTGGCCACTCGGTGCCTTACTGGTCTATACTGGGATGGGTCGGATGGCCCCAGGGGAGGGGGTGAGGCCACACTGGTCCAGACTGGGAGGGGAGTCACCATGGCGCCGGAGGCGGAGTCGAGGATACGAGCGAGGCAGGAACACATAGGGGACAGCCAGGGCACCCCAGGGACACCCAGGGCACCCCCAGGGACACCTAGGGGACAGCCAGGGAACCCCCAGGGACACCTAGGGCGCAGCCAGGGCACCCCCAGGGACACCTAGGGGACAGCCAGGGCCCCCCCAGGGACACCCAGGGCACCCCCAGGGACACCTAGAGGACAGCCAGGGCACCCCAGGCAAACCCAGGGCACCCCCAGGGACACCTAGGGGACAGCCAGGGTACCCTAGGGACAGCCAGGGCACCCCCAGGGACACAGAGGGCACAGCCAGGGCACCCTAGGGACAGCCAGGGCACCCCCAAGGACACCTAGGGGACAGGCAGGCCACCCCCAGGGACACCCAGGGGACAGCCAGGGCACCCTAGGGACAGCCAGGGCACCCCCAAGGATACCTAGGGGACAGGCAGGGCACCCCTAGAGACACTGAGGGCACAGCCAGGGCACCCCAGGGACACCCAGGGCACCCCCAGGGACACCTAGGGGACAGCCAGGGCCCCCCCAGGGACACCTAGGGGAAAGCCATAGCTCCCCCAGGGACAGCCAGAGCACCCCCAGGGACACCTAGAGGACAGTCAGGGCCCCCCCAGGGACAGCTAGGGGACAGCCAGGGCACCCCAGAGACACCCAGGGCACACCCAGGGACACCTAAAGGACAGCCAGGGCACTCTAGGGACAGCCAGGGCACCCCCAGAGACACCGAGGGCACAGCCAGGGCACCCCCTAGAACACTTAGGGGACAGGCAGGGCACCACCAGGGACACCGAGGGGACAGCCAGGGCACCCCAGGGACACCCTGTGCACGCCCAGGGACACCCAGGGCACCCCCAGGGCGCCCCAGGGACAGCCAGGGCACCCTCAGGGAGACTGACGAGACAGCCAGGGCACCCCAGGGACACCTAGGAGACAGCCAGGGCCCCCTCAGGGACACCTAGGGGACAGTCAGGGCACCCCAGGGACATCCAGGGCACCCCCAGGGACACGTAGGGGACAGCCAGGGCACCCCGAGGGACAGCGAGGGCACAGCAAGGGCACCCTAGGGACAGCCAGGGCACCCCCAGGGACACCTAGGGGACAGCCAGGGCACCCCCAGGGACAGCCATGGCTCCCCCAGGGACAGCCAGGGCACACCCAGGGACACCTAAGGGACAGCCAGGGCACCCTAGGGACAGCCAGGGCACCCCCAAGGATACCTAGGGGACAGGCAGGGCACCCCTAGAGACACTGAGGGCACAGCCAGGGCACCCCAGGGACACCCAGGGCACCCCCAGGGACACCTAGGGGACAGCCAGGGCCCCCCCATGGACACCTAGGGGACAGCCAGGGTACTCCAGGGCACCCCAGGGACACCCAGGGCACCCCAGGGACACGAAGGGGACAGCCAGGGCACCACAGGGACACCCAGGGCACCCCCACGGACGCCTAGGGGACCTCCAGGGCACCCCCAGGGACACGTACGGGACAGCCAGGGAACTTCAGGAACACCCTGTGCACCCCCAGAGACAGCCAGGGCACCCCAGGGACACCCTGTGCACCCCCAGGGACACCCAGGGCACCCCCAGGGACACCTACGGGACAGCCAGGGAACCCCAGGGACACCCAGGGCACACCCAGGGACACATAAGGGACAGCCAGGGCACCCTAGGGACAGCCAGGGCACCCCCAGAGACACCGAGGGCACAGCCAGGGCACCCCCTAGGACACTTAGGGGACAGGCAGGGCACCCCCAGGGACACCTAGGAGACAGCCAGGGCCCCCTCAGGGACACCTAGGAGACAGTCAGGGCACCCCAGGGACACCCAGGGCACCCCCAGGGACACGTAGGGGACAGCCAGGGCACCCCCAGGGACACCTAGGGGACAGCCAAGGAACCCCAGAGACAGCCAGGACCCCCCCAGGGACACCTAGGGGACAGGCAGGGCACTCCAGGGACAGCCATGGCTCCCCCAGGGACAGCCTGGGCCCCCCCAGGGACACCTAGGGGACAGCCAGGGCACTCCATGGACACCCAGGGCACCCCCAGGGACACCTAGGGGACAGCCAGGGTACCCTAGGGAGAGCCAGAGCACCCTCCGGGACACCGAGGGCACAGCCAGGGCACCCCCAGGGACACCTAGGGGACAGCCAGGGCCCCCCCAGGGACACCAGGGCACCCCCAGGGACACCTAGGGGACAGCCAGGGCATCCCCAGGGACACCTAGGGCACCCCCAGGGACACCTAGGGGACAGTCAGGGCACCCTAGGGACAGCCAGGGCACCCCCAGGGACACAGAGGGCACAGCCAGGGCACCCTAGGGACAGCCAGGGCACCCCCAAGGACACCTAGGGGACAGGTAGGCCACCCCCAGGGACACCGAGGGGACAGCCAGGGCACCCTAGGGACAGCCAGGGCACCCCCAAGGATACCTAGGGGACAGGCAGGGCACCCCCAGAGACACTGAGGGCACAGCCAGGGCACCCCAGGGACACCCAGGGCACCCCTAGGGACACCTAGGGGACAGCCAGGGCCCCCCCAGGGACACCTAGGGGATAGCCATAGCTCCCCCAGGGACAGCCAGAGCACCCCCAGGGACACCTAGGGGACAGTCAGGGCCCCCCCAGGGACAGCTAGGGGACAGCCAGGGCACCCCAGAGACACCCAGGGCACACCCAGGGACACCTAAGGGACAGCCAGGGCACCCTAGGGACAGCCAGGGCACCCCCAGAGACACCGAGGGCACAGCCAGGGCACCCCCTAGGAAACTTAGGGGACAGGCAGGGCACCCCCAGGGACACCGAGGGACCAGTCAGGGCACCCCAGGGACACCCAGGGCACCCTCAGGGAGACTGACGAGACAGCCAGGGCACCCCAGGGACACATAGGAGACAGCCAGGGCCCCCTCAGGGACACCTAGGGGACAGTCAGGGCACCCGAGGGACATCCAGGGCACCCCCAGGGACACGTAGGGGACAGCCAGGGCACCCCCAGGGACACCGAGGGCACAGCAAGGGCACCCTAGGGACAGCCAGGGCACCCCCAGGGACACCTAGGGGACAGCCAGGGCACTCCCAGGGACAGCCATGGCTCCCCCAGGGACAGCCAGGGCCCCCCCAGGCACACCTAGGGGACAGCCAGGGCTCCCCAGAGACACCCTGGGCACACCCAGGGACACCTAAGGGACAGCCAGGGCACCCTAGGGACAGCCAGGGTACCCCCTAGGACACTTAGGGGACAGCCAGAGCACCCCCAGGGACACCTAGGGGACAGCCAGGGCCCCCCCATGGACACCTAGGGGACAGCCAGGGTACTCCAGGGCACCCCAGGGACACCCAGGGCACCCCAGGGACACGAAGGGGACAGACAGGGCACCCACGGGAAAAGCCAGGGCACCCCCAGGGACACCTAGGAGACAGCCAGGGCCCCCCCAGGGACAGCTAGGGGACAGCCAGGGCACCCCAGGGACACCCAGGGTACCCCCAGGGACGCCTAGGAGACCTCCAGGGCACCCCCAGGGACACGTACGGGACAGCCAGGGAACCCCAGGGACACCCTGTGCACCCCCAGGGACAGCCAGGGCACCCACAGGGACACCTACGGGACAGCCAGGGAACCCCAGGGACACCCTGGGCACCCCCAGGGACACCCAGGACACCCCCAGGGACACCTAGGGGACAGCCAGGGCACCCCAGAGACACCCAGGGCACACCCAGGGACACCTAAGGGACAGCCAGGGCACCCTAGGGACAGCCAGGGCACCCCCAGAGACACCGAGGGCACAGCCAGGGCACCCCCTAGGACACTTAGGGGACAGGCAGGGCACCCCCAGGGACACCTAAAAGACAGCCAGGGCCCCCTCAGGGACACCTAGGAGACAGTCAGGGCACCCAGGGACAGCCAGGGCACCCCCAAGGACACCTAGGGGACAGGCAGGCCACCCCCAGGGACACCGAGGGGACAGCCAGGGCACCCTAGGGACAGCCAGGGCACCCCAAGGATACCTAGGGGACAGGCAGGGCACCCCTAGAGACACTGAGGGCACAGCCAGGGCACCCCAGGGACACCCAGGGCACCCCCAGGGACACCTAGGGGACAGCCAGGGCCCCCCAGGGACACCTAGGGGAAAGCCATGGCTCCCCCAGGGACAGCCAGAGCACCCCCAGGGACACCTAGAGGACAGTCAGGGCCCCCCCAGGGACAGCTAGGGGACAGCCAGGGCACCCCAGAGACACCCAGGGCACACCCAGGGACACCTAAAGGACAGCCAGGGCACTCTAGGGACAGCCAGGGCACCCCCAGAGACACCGAGGGCACAGCCAGGGCACCCCCTAGAACACTTAGGGGACAGGCAGGGCACCACCAGGGACACCGAGGGGACAGCCAGGGCACCCCAGGGACACCCTGTGCACGCCCAGGGACACCCAGGGCACCCCCAGGGCGCCCCAGGGACAGCCAGGGCACCCCAGGGACACCTAGGAGACAGCCAGGGCCCCCTCAGGGACACCTAGGGGACAGTCAGGGCACCCCAGGGACATCCAGGGCACCCCCAGGGACACGTAGGGGACAGCCAGGGCACCCCGAGGGACACCGAGGGCACAGCAAGGGCACCCTAGGGACAGCCAGGGCACCCCCAGGGACACCTAGGGGACAGCCAGGGCACCCCCAGGGACAGCCATGGCTCCCCCAGGGACAGCCAGGGCACACCCAGGGACACCTAAGGGACAGCCAGGGCACCCTAGGGACAGCCAGGGCACCCCCAAGGATACCTAGGGGACAGGCAGGGCACCCCTAGAGACACTGAGGGCACAGCCAGGGCACCCCAGGGACACCCAGGGCACCCCCAGGGACACCTAGGGGACAGCCAGGGCCCCCCCATGGACACCTAGGGGACAGCCAGGGTACTCCAGGGCACCCCAGGGACACCCAGGGCACCCCAGGGACACGAAGGGGACAGCCAGGGCACCACAGGGACACCCAGGGCACCCCCACGGACGCCTAGGGGACCTCCAGGGCACCCCCAGGGACACGTACGGGACAGCCAGGGAACTTCAGGAACACCCTGTGCACCCCCAGAGACAGCCAGGGCACCCCCAGGGACACCCTGTGCACCCCCAGGGACACCCAGGGCACCCCCAGGGACACCTACGGGACAGCCAGGGAACCCCAGGGACACCCAGGGCACACCCAGGGACACATAAGGGACAGCCAGGGCACCCTAGGGACAGCCAGGGCACCCCCAGAGACACCGAGGGCACAGCCAGGGCACCCCCTAGGACACTTAGGGGACAGGCAGGGCACCCCCAGGGACACCTAGGAGACAGCCAGGGCCCCCTCAGGGACACCTAGGAGACAGTCAGGGCACCCCAGGGACACCCAGGGCACCCCCAGGGACACGTAGGGGACAGCCAGGGCACCCCCAGGGACACCTAGGGGACAGCCAAGGAACCCCAGAGACAGCCAGGACCCCCCCAGGGACACCTAGGGGACAGGCAGGGCACTCCCAGGGACAGCCATGGCTCCCCCAGGGACAGCCTGGGCCCCCCCAGGGACACCTAGGGGACAGCCAGGGCACTCCATGGACACCCAGGGCACCCCCAGGGACACCTAGGGGACAGCCAGGGTACCCTAGGGAGAGCCAGAGCACCCTCCGGGACACCGAGGGCACAGCCAGGGCACCCCCAGGGACACCTAGGGGACAGCCAGGGCCCCCCCAGGGACACCCAGGGCACCCCCAGGGACACCTAGGGGACAGCCAGGGCATCCCCAGGGACACCTAGGGCACCCCCAGGGACACCTATAGGACAGCCAGGGCACCCCAGGCAAACCCAGGGCACCCCCAGGGACACCTAGGGGACAGTCAGGGCACCCTAGGGACAGCCAGGGCACCCCCAGGGACACAGAGGGCACAGCCAGGGCACCCTAGGGACAGCCAGGGCACCCCCAAGGACACCTAGGGGACAGGTAGGCCACCCCCAGGGACACCGAGGGGACAGCCAGGGCACCCTAGGGACAGCCAGGGCACCCCCAAGGATACCTAGGGGACAGGCAGGGCACCCCCAGAGACACTGAGGGCACAGCCAGGGCACCCCAGGGACACCCAGGGCACCCCTAGGGACACCTAGGGGACAGCCAGGGCCCCCCCAGGGACACCTAGGGGATAGCCATAGCTCCCCCAGGGACAGCCAGAGCACCCCCAGGGACACCTAGGGGACAGTCAGGGCCCCCCCAGGGACAGCTAGGGGACAGCCAGGGCACCCCAGAGACACCCAGGGCACACCCAGGGACACCTAAGGGACAGCCAGGGCACCCTAGGGACAGCCAGGGCACCCCCAGAGACACCGAGGGCACAGCCAGGGCACCCCCTAGGACACTTAGGGGACAGGCAGGGCACCCCCAGGGACACCGAGGGACCAGTCAGGGCACCCCAGGGACACCCAGGGCACCCTCAGGGAGACTGACGAGACAGCCAGGGCACCCCAGGGACACATAGGAGACAGCCAGGGCCCCCTCAGGGACACCTAGGGGACAGTCAGGGCACCCGAGGGACATCCAGGGCACCCCCAGGGACACGTAGGGGACAGCCAGGGCACCCCCAGGGACACCGAGGGCACAGCAAGGGCACCCTAGGGACAGCCAGGGCACCCCCAGGGACACCTAGGGGACAGCCAGGGCACTCCCAGGGACAGCCATGGCTCCCCCAGGGACAGCCAGGGCCCCCCCAGGCACACCTAGGGGACAGCCAGGGCTCCCCAGAGACACCCTGGGCACACCCAGGGACACCTAAGGGACAGCCAGGGCACCCTAGGGACAGCCAGGGTACCCCCTAGGACACTTAGGGGACAGCCAGAGCACCCCCAGGGACACCTAGGGGACAGCCAGGGCCCCCCCATGGACACCTAGGGGACAGCCAGGGTACTCCAGGGCACCCCAGGGACACCCAGGGCACCCCAGGGACACGAAGGGGACAGACAGGGCACCCACGGGAACAGCCAGGGCACCCCCAGGGACACCTAGGAGACAGCCAGGGCCCCCCCAGGGACAGCTAGGGGACAGCCAGGGCACCCCAGGGACACCCAGGGTACCCCCAGGGACGCCTAGGAGACCTCCAGGGCACCCCCAGGGACACGTACGGGACAGCCAGGGAACCCCAGGGACACCCTGTGCACCCCCAGGGACAGCCAGGGCACCCACAGGGACACCTACGGGACAGCCAGGGAACCCCAGGGACACCCTGGGCACCCCCAGGGACACCCAGGACACTCCCAGGGACACCTAGGGGACAGCCAGGGCACCCCAGAGACACCCAGGGCACACCCAGGGACACCTAAGGGACAGCCAGGGCACCCTAGGGACAGCCAGGGCACCCCCAGAGACACCGAGGGCACAGCCAGGGCACCCCCTAGGACACTTAGGGGACAGGCAGGGCACCCCCAGGGACACCTAAAAGACAGCCAGGGCCCCCTCAGGGACACCTAGGAGACAGTCAGGGCACCCCAGGGACACCCAGGGCACCCCCAGGGACACGTAGGGGACAGCCAGGGCACCCCCAGGGACACCTAGGGGACAGCCAAGGAACCCCAGAGACAGCCAGGACCCCCCCAAGGGGCACCTAGGGGACATGCAGGGCACTCCCAGGGACAGCCATGGCTCCCCCAGGGACAGCCTGGGCCCCCCCAGGGACACCTAGGGGACAGCCAGGGCACTCCAGGGACACCCAGGGCACCCCCAGGGACACCTAGGGGACAGCCAGGGTACCCTAGGGACAGCCAGAGCACCCTCCGGGACACCGAGGGCACAGCCAGGGCACCCCCAGGGACACCTAGGGGACAGCCAGGGCCCCCCCAGGGACACCTAGGGGACAGCCAGGGCATCCCCAGGGACACCTAGGGCACCCCCAGGGACACCTAGAGGACAGCCAGGGCACCCCAGGCAAACCCAGGGCACCCCCAGGGACACCTAGGGGACAGCCAGGGCACCCTAGGGACAGCCAGGGCACCCCCAGGGACACAGAGGGCACAGCCAGGGCACCCTAGGGACAGCCAGGGCACCCCCAAGGACACCTAGGGGACAGGTAGGCCACCCCCAGGGACACCGAGGGGACAGCCAGGGCACCCTAGGGACAGCCAGGGCACCCCCAAGGATACCTAGGGGACAGGCAGGGCACCCCCAGAGACACTGAGGGCACAACCAGGGAACCCCAGGGACACCCAGGGCACCCCCAGGGACACCTAGGGGACAGCCAGGGCCCCCCCAGGGACACCTAGGGGATAGCCATAGCTCCCCCAGGGACAGCCAGAGCACCCCCAGGGACACCTAGGGGACAGTCAGGGCCCCCCCAGGGACAGCTAGGGGACAGCCAGGGCACCCCAGAGACACCCAGGGCACACCCAGGGACACCTAAGGGACAGCCAGGGCACCCTAGGGACAGCCAGGGCACCCCCAGAGACACCGAGGGCACAGCCAGGGCACACCCTGGGACACTTAGGGGACAGGCAGGGCACCCCCAGGGACACCGAGGGGACAGCCAGGGCACCCCAGGGACACCCTGTGCACGCCCAGGGACACCCAGGGCACCCCCAGGGCACCCCAGGGACAGCCAGGGCACCCTCAGGGAGACTGACGAGACAGCCAGGGCACCCCAGGGACACCTAGGGGACAGTCAGGGCACCCGAGGGACATCCAGGGCACCCCCAGGGACACGTAGGGGACAGCCAGGGCACCCCCAGGGACACCGAGGGCACAGCAAGGGCACCCTAGGGACAGCCAGGGCACCCCCAGTGATACCAAGGGGACAGGCAGGGCACCCCCAGGGACACTGACGCGACAGCCAGGGCAACCCCAGAGACCTCTAGGGGATAGCCAGGGCACTCGCAGGGACACTCTGGGCACCCACAGGGACACCTTGGGGACAGCCAGGGCACCCCAGGGACGCCCCGGGCACCCCCAGGAACACCTAGGGGACAGCCAGGGCACCCTAGGGACAGCCAGGGCACCCCCAGGGACACCTAGGGCACCCCCAGGGACACCTAGGGGAAGGCAGGAAACCCCCAGGGACACCTAGGGGACAGCCAGGGCACCCCCAGGGACATTTAGGGGACAGCCAGGGCGCTCCCAGGGACACTCTGGGCACCCACAGGGACACCTAGGGGACAGCCAGGGCATCCCCAGGGACACCTAGGGCACCCCCAGGGACACCTATAGGACAGCCAGGGCACCCCAGGCAAACCCAGGGCACCCCCAGGGACACCTAGGGGACAGTCAGGGCACCCTAGGGACAGCCAGGGCACCCCCAGGGACACAGAGGGCACAGCCAGGGCACCCTAGGGACAGCCAGGGCACCCCCAAGGACACCTAGGGGACAGGTAGGCCACCCCCAGGGACACCGAGGGGACAGCCAGGGCACCCTAGGGACAGCCAGGGCACCCCCAAGGATACCTAGGGGACAGGCAGGGCACCCCCAGAGACACTGAGGGCACAGCCAGGGCACCCCAGGGACACCCAGGGCACCCCTAGGGACACCTAGGGGACAGCCAGGGCCCCCCCAGGGACACCTAGGGGACAGCCAGGGCCCCCCCAGGGACAGCTAGGGGACAGCCAGGGCACCCCAGAGACACCCAGGGCACACCCAGGGACACCTAAGGGACAGCCAGGGCACCCTAGGGACAGCCAGGGCACCCCCAGAGACACCGAGGGCACAGCCAGGGCACCCCCTAGGACACTTAGGGGACAGGCAGGGCACCCCCAGGGACACCGAGGGACCAGTCAGGGCACCCCAGGGACACCCAGGGCACCCTCAGGGAGACTGACGAGACAGCCAGGGCACCCCAGGGACACATAGGAGACAGCCAGGGCCCCCTCAGGGACACCTAGGGGACAGTCAGGGCACCCGAGGGACATCCAGGGCACCCCCAGGGACACGTAGGGGACAGCCAGGGCACCCCCAGGGACACCGAGGGCACAGCAAGGGCACCCTAGGGACAGCCAGGGCACCCCCAGGGACACCTAGGGGACAGCCAGGGCACTCCCAGGGACAGCCATGGCTCCCCCAGGGACAGCCAGGGCCCCCCCAGGCACACCTAGGGGACAGCCAGGGCTCCCCAGAGACACCCTGGGCACACCCAGGGACACCTAAGGGACAGCCAGGGCACCCTAGGGACAGCCAGGGTACCCCCTAGGACACTTAGGGGACAGCCAGGGAACCCCAGGGACACCCGGTGCACCCCCAGGGACACCCAGGCCACCCCAGGGACACCTAGGGCACAGCCAGGGCACCCTAGGGACAGCCAGGGCACACCCAAGGACACCTAGGGGACAAGCAGGGCACCCCCAAGGACACCTAGGGGACAGCCAGGGCACCCCAGGGACACCCTGTGCACCCCCAGGGACACCCAGGGCACCCCCAGGGCACCCGAGAGACAGCCAGGGCACCCCCAGGGACACCTAGGGGAAAACCAGGGCCCCCCCAGGGACACCTAGGGGACAGCCAGGGAACCCCAGGGACACCCCAGGGACACCTAGGGGACAGCCAAGGCCCCCTCAGGGACACCTAGGGGACAGTCAGGGAACCCCAGAGACAGCCATGACCCCCCCAGGGACACCTAGGGGACAGGCAGGGCACCCCCATGGACAGCCATGGCTCCCCCAGGGACAGCCAGGGCCCCCCCAGGGACACCTAGGGGACAGCCAGGGCACCCCAGGGACAGCCAGGGTACCCCCTACGACACATAGGGGACAGCCAGGGCACCCCCAGGGACACTCAGGGCACCCCCAGGGACACCTAGGGGACAGCCGGGGCACCCCCAGGGACACCTAGGGGACAGCCAGGGCAACCCAGGGACACCCTGTGCACCTCCAGGGACACCCAGGGCAAACCCAGCGACACCTAGGGCACAGCCACGGCACCCTAGGGACAGCCAGGGCACCCCCAAGGACACCTAGGGGACAGGCAGGGCATCCCCAGGGACACCGAGGGGACAGCCAGGGCACCCTAGGGATAGCCAGGGCACCCCCAGGGACACCCAGGGCACCCCCAGGGACACCTAGGGGACAGCCTGGGCACCCCCAGGGACACCAAGGGGACAGCCATGGTTCCCCCAGGGACAGCCAGAGCACCCCCAGGGACACCTAGGGGACAGCCAGGGCCACCCCATGGACACCTAGGGGACAGCCAGGGCACCCCAGGGCACCCCAAGGACACCCAGGGCACCCCAGGGACACGTAGGGGACAGCCAGGGCACCCCCAGGGACACCTAGGAGACAGCACGGGCCCCCCCAGGGACAGCTAGGGGACAGCCAGGGCACCCCAGGGACACCCAGGGCACCCCCAGGAACGCCTAGGGGACCTCCAGGGCACCCCCAGGGACACGTACGGGACAGCCAGGGAACCCCAGGGACACCCTGTGCACCCCCAGGGACAGCCAGGGCACCACCAGGGACACCCTGTGCACCCCCAGGGACACCCAGGGCACCGCCAGGGACACCTAGGGCACAGCCAGGGCACCCTAGGGACAGCCAGGGCGCCCCCAAGGACATCTAGGGGACAGCCAGGGCAGCCTAGGGATAGCGAGGGCACCCCCAGGGACACCTAGGGGACAGGCAGGGCGCCCCAGGGCACCCCAGGGACACCCAGGGCACCCCAGGGACACGTAGGGACAGCCAGGGCACCCCCAGGGACACCCAGGGGACAGCCAGGGCCCCCCAGGGACACATAGGGGACAGCCAGGGAACCCCAGGGACACCCTGTGCACCCCCAGGAACACCCAGGGCACCCCCAAGGACACCTAGGGGACAGCCAGGGAACCCCAGGGACACCCTGTGCACCCCCAGGGACAGCCAGGGCACCCCCAGGGACACCCTGTGCAACCCCAGGGACACCCAGGGCACCCCCAGGGACACCTACGGGACAGCCAGGGAACCCCAGGGACACCCTGGGCACCCCCAGGGACACCCAGGACACCCCCAGGGACACCTAGGGGACAGCCAGGGCACCCCAGAGACACCCAGGGCACACCCAGGGACACCTAAGGGACAGCCAGGGCACCCTAGGGACAGCCAGGGCACCCCCAGAGACACCGAGGGCACAGCCAGGGCACCCCCTAGGACACTAAGGGGACAGGCAGGGCACCCCCAGGGACACCTAGGAGACAGCCAGGGCCCCTCAGGGACACCTAAGGGACAGTCAGGGCACTCCAGGGACACCCAGGGCACCCCCAGGGACACGTAGGGGACAGCCAGGGCACCCCCAGGGACACCTAGGGGACAGCCAAGGAACCCCAGAGACAGCCAGGACCCCCCCAGGGACACCTAGGGGACAGGCAGGGCACTCCCAGGGACAGCCATGGCTCCCCCAGGGACAGCCTGGGCCCCCCCAGGGACACCTAGGGGACAGCCAGGGCTCCCCAGAGACACCCAGGGCACACCCAGGCACACCTAAGGGACAGCCAGGGCACCCTAGGGACAGCCAGGGTACCCCCTAGGACACTTAGGGGACAGCCAGGGCACCCCCAGGGACACCTAGGGGACAGCCAGGGCATCCCCAGGGACACCCAGGGCACCCCCAACGACACCTAGGGGACAGGCAGGGCACCCCCAGGGACACCGAGGGGACAGACAGGGCGTCCCCAGGGACACCTACGGGACAGCCAGGGCACCCCAGGGACAGCGATGGCACCCCCAGGGACACGTAGAGGACAGGCAGGGCACCCCCAGGGACACCTAGGAGACATCCAGGGCCCCCCCAGGGACACGTACGGGACAGCCAAGGAACCCCAGGGACACACTGTGCACCCCCAGGGACACCCAGGGCACCCCCAGGGACACCTAGGGGACAGGCAGGGCACCCCCAGGGACACCTAGAGGACAGACAGGGCGTCCCCAGGGACACCTAGGGGACAGCCAGGGCACCCCAGGGACAGCGATGGCACCCCCAGGGACACGTAGAGGACAGGCAGGGCACCCCCAGGGACACCTAGGAGACATCCAGGGCCCCCCCAGGGACGCCTAGGGGACCTCCAAGGCATCCCCAGGGACACGTACGGGACAGCCAGGGAACCCCAGGGACACACTGTGCACCCCCAGGGACAGCCAGGGCACCCCCAGGGACACCTAGGGGACAGCCAGGGCCCCCCCAGGGACACCTAGGGGACAGCCAGGGAACCCCAGGGACACCCTGTGCACCCCCAGGGACACCCAGGGCACCCCCAGGGACACCTAGGGGACAGGCAGGGCACCCCAGAGACACCCAGGGCACACCCAGGCACACCTAAGGGACAGCCAGGGCACCCTAGGGACAGCCAGGGCACCCCCAGGGCCACCGAGGGGACAGCCAGGGCACCCCCAGGGACACCTAGAGGACAGGTAGGGCACCTCAGGCACACCTAGGGGACAGCCGGGGCACTCCCAGGGACAGCCAGGGCACCCCCAGGGACACCTAGGGGACAGCCAGGGAACCCCAGGGACACCCTGTGCACCCCCAGGGACACCCAGGGCACCCCCAGGGCACCCCAGAGACAGCCAGGGCACCCCCAGGGACACCTAGGGGACAGCCAGGGCCTCCCCAGGGACACCTTGGGGACAGCCAGGGAACCCCAGGGACACCCAGAGCACCCCCAGGGACACCCAGGGCATCCCCAGGGACACCTAGGGGAGAGCCAGGGAACCCCAGGGACACGCTGTGCACCCCCAGGGACACCCAGGGCACCCCCAGGGACACCTAGGGGACAGGCAGGGCACCCCCAGGGACACCTAGAGGACAGACAGGGGGTCCTCTGGGACAGCTAGGGGACAGCCAGGGCACCCCAGGGACACCCAGGGCACCCCCAGGAACGCCTAGGGGACCTCCAGGGCACCCCCAGGGACACGTACGGGACAGCCAGGGAACCCCAGGGACACCCTGTGCACCCCCAGGGACAGCCAGGGCACCACCAGGGACACCCTGTGCACCCCCAGGGACACCCAGGGCACCGCCAGGGACACCTAGGGCACAGCCAGGGCACCCTAGGGACAGCCAGGGCGCCCCCAAGGACATCTAGGGGACAGCCAGGGCAGCCTAGGGATAGCGAGGGCACCCCCAGGGACACCTAGGGGACAGGCAGGGCGCCCCAGGGCACCCCAGGGACACCCAGGGCACCCCAGGGACACGTAGGGACAGCCAGGGCACCCCCAGGGACACCCAGGGGACAGCCAGGGCCCCCCAGGGACACATAGGGGACAGCCAGGGAACCCCAGGGACACCCTGTGCACCCCCAGGAACACCCAGGGCACCCCCAAGGACACCTAGGGGACAGCCAGGGAACCCCAGGGACACCCTGTGCACCCCCAGGGACAGCCAGGGCACCCCCAGGGACACCCTGTGCAACCCCAGGGACACCCAGGGCACCCCCAGGGACACCTACGGGACAGCCAGGGAACCCCAGGGACACCCTGGGCACCCCCAGGGACACCCAGGACACCCCCAGGGACACCTAGGGGACAGCCAGGGCACCCCAGAGACACCCAGGGCACACCCAGGGACACCTAAGGGACAGCCAGGGCACCCTAGGGACAGCCAGGGCACCCCCAGAGACACCGAGGGCACAGCCAGGGCACCCCCTAGGACACTAAGGGGACAGGCAGGGCACCCCCAGGGACACCTAGGAGACAGCCAGGGCCCCTCAGGGACACCTAAGGGACAGTCAGGGCACTCCAGGGACACCCAGGGCACCCCCAGGGACACGTAGGGGACAGCCAGGGCACCCCCAGGGACACCTAGGGGACAGCCAAGGAACCCCAGAGACAGCCAGGACCCCCCCAGGGACACCTAGGGGACAGGCAGGGCACTCCCAGGGACAGCCATGGCTCCCCCAGGGACAGCCTGGGCCCCCCCAGGGACACCTAGGGGACAGCCAGGGCTCCCCAGAGACACCCAGGGCACACCCAGGCACACCTAAGGGACAGCCAGGGCACCCTAGGGACAGCCAGGGTACCCCCTAGGACACTTAGGGGACAGCCAGGGCACCCCCAGGGACACCTAGGGGACAGCCAGGGCATCCCCAGGGACACCCAGGGCACCCCCAACGACACCTAGGGGACAGGCAGGGCACCCCCAGGGACACCGAGGGGACAGACAGGGCGTCCCCAGGGACACCTACGGGACAGACAGGGCACCCCAGGGACAGCGATGGCACCCCCAGGGACACGTAGAGGACAGGCAGGGCACCCCCAGGGACACCTAGGAGACATCCAGGGCCCCCCCAGGGACACGTACGGGACAGCCAAGGAACCCCAGGGACACACTGTGCACCCCCAGGGACACCCAGGGCACCCCCAGGGACACCTAGGGGACAGGCAGGGCACCCCCAGGGACACCTAGAGGACAGACAGGGCGTCCCCAGGGACACCTAGGGGACAGCCAGGGCACCCCAGGGACAGCGATGGCACACCCAGGGACACGTAGAGGACAGGCAGGGCACCCCCAGGGACACCTAGGAGACATCCAGGGCCCCCCCAGGGACGCCTAGGGGACCTCCAAGGCATCCCCAGGGACACGTACGGGACAGCCAGGGAACCCCAGGGACACACTGTGCACCCCCAGGGACAGCCAGGGCACCCCCAGGGACACCTAGGGGACAGCCAGGGCCCCCCCAGGGACACCTAGGGGACAGCCAGGGAACCCCAGGGACACCCTGTGCACCCCCAGGGACACCCAGGGCACCCCCAGGGACACCTAGGGGACAGGCAGGGCACCCCAGAGACACCCAGGGCACACCCAGGCACACCTAAGGGACAGCCAGGGCACCCTAGGGACAGCCAGGGCACCCCCAGGGCCACCGAGGGGACAGCCAGGGCACCCCCAGGGACACCTAGAGGACAGGTAGGGCACCTCAGGCACACCTAGGGGACAGCCGGGGCACTCCCAGGGACAGCCAGGGCACCCCCAGGGACACCTAGGGGACAGCCAGGGAACCCCAGGGACACCCTGTGCACCCCCAGGGACACCCAGGGCACCCCCAGGGCACCCCAGAGACAGCCAGGGCACCCCCAGGGACACCTAGGGGACAGCCAGGGCCTCCCCAGGGACACCTTGGGGACAGCCAGGGAACCCCAGGGACACCCAGAGCACCCCCAGGGACACCCAGGGCATCCCCAGGGACACCTAGGGGAGAGCCAGGGAACCCCAGGGACACGCTGTGCACCCCCAGGGACACCCAGGGCACCCCCAGGGACACCTAGGGGACAGGCAGGGCACCCCCAGGGACACCTAGAGGACAGACAGGGGGTCCTCTGGGACACCTAGGGGACAGCCAGGGCACCCCAGGAAAGGCGATGGCACCCCCAGGGACACGTAGAGGACAGGCAGGGCACCCCCAGGGACACCTAGAGGACAGCCAGGGCACCCCAGGGACACCCAGGGGACAGCCAGGGCACCCTATGGACAGCCAGGGCACTCCCAGGGACACCTGGGGGACAGCCAGGGGCACCCCCAGGGACACCCAGGGCACCCCCAGGGACACCTAGGGGACAGCCAGGGCACCCCCAGGGACACCTAGGGGACAGCCAAGGCACCCCAGGGACACCCTGTGCACCCCCAGGGACACCCAGGGCACACCCAGGGACACCCAGGGCACAGCCAGGGCACCCTAGGGACAGCCAGGGCACCCCCAAGGACATCTAGGCGACAAGCAGGGCACCCCCAGGGACACCTAGGGGACAGCCAGGGCAGCCTAGGGATAGCGAGGGCACCCCCAGGGACACCTAGGGGACAGGCAGGGCGCCCCAGGGCACCCCAGGGACACCCAGGGCACCCCAGGGACACGTAGGGACAGCCAGGGCACCCACAGGGACACCCAGGGCACCCCCAGGGACACCTGGGGGACCTCCAGGGCACCCCCAGGGACACGTACGGGACAGCCAAGGAACCCCAGGGACACACTGTGCACCCCCAGGGACACCCAGGGCACCCCAGGGACACGTAGGGGACAGCCAGGGCACCACCAGGGACACCTAGGAGACAGCCAGGGCCCCCCCAGGGACACCTAGGGGACAGCCAGGGCACTCCAGGGACACCAAGGGGACAGCCAGGGCACCCTATGGACAGTCAGGGCACCCCCAGGGACACCTAGGGGACAGCCAGGGGCACCCCCAGGGACACCCAGGGCACCCCCAGGGACTCCTAGGGGACAGCCAGGGCACCCCCAGGGACACCCAGGGCACCCCCAGGGACACCTAGGGGACAGGCAGGGCACCCCCAGGGACACCTAGGGGACAGGCAGGGCACCCCCAGGGACACTGACGCGACAGCCAGGGCAACCCCAGAGGCCTCTAGGGGATAGCCAGGGCACTCGCAGGGACACTCTGGGCACCCACAGGGACACCTTGGGGACGGGCAGGGCACCCCAGGGACGCCCCGGGCACCCCCAGGGACACCTAGGGGAAGGCAGGAAACCCCCAGGGACACCTAGGGGACAGCCAGGGCACCCCCAGGGACATTTAGGGGACAGCCAGGGCGCTCCCAGGGACACTCTGGGCACCCACAGGGACACCTTGGAGACAGCCAGGGTACCCCAGGGACACCCAGGGCACCCCCAGGGACACCTAGGGGACAGCCAGGGCACCCTAGGGACAGCCAGGGCACCCCCAGGGACACCTAGGGCACCCCCAGGGACACCTAGGGGACAGCCAGGGCACCCTAAAGACAGCCAGGGCACCCCCAGGGACACCGAGGGGACACCCAGGGCACCCCCAGGGACACCTAGGGGACAGCGAGGGCACCCCCGGGGAAACCCAGGGCACCCCCAGGGCCGCCTAGGGGACAGCAAGGGCACCCCAGGGACAGCGAAGGCACCCCCAGGGACACCTAGGAGACCTCCAGGGACACATACGGGACAGCCAGGGAACCCCAGGGACACCCTGGGCACCCCCAGGGACACCCAGGGCACCCCCAGGGACACCTAGCGGACAGCCAGGGAACCCGAGAGACAGCCAGGACCCCCCCAGGGACACCTAGGGGACAGGCAGGGCACCCCAAGGGACAGCCATGGCTCCCCCAGGGACAGCCAGGGCCCTCCCAGGGACACCTAGGGGACAGCCAGGGCTCCCAAGAGACACCCAGGGCACACCCAGGGACACCTAAGGGACAGCCAGGGCACCCTAGGGACAGCCAGGGCACCCCCTAGGACACTTAGGGGACAGCCAGGGCACCCCCAGGGACACTCAGGGCACCCCCAGGGACACCTAGGGGACAGCCGGGGCACCCCCAGGGACACCTAGGGGACAGCCAGCGACACCTAGGGCACAGCCAGGGCACCCTAGGGACAGCCAGGGCACCTCCAGGGACACCGAGGGCACTCCCAGGGACACCTAGGGGACAGCCTGGGCACCCCCAGGGACACCAAGGGGACAGCCATGGCTCCCACAGGGACAGCCAGAGCACCCCCAGGGACACCTAGGGGACAGCCACTGCCCCCCCATGGACACCTAGGGGACAGCCAGGGCACCCCAGGGCACCCCAGGGACACCCAGGGCACCCCAGGGACACGTAGGGGACAGACAGGGCACCCACAGGGACAGCCAGGGCACCCCCAGGGACACCTAGGAGACAGCCAGGGCCCCCCCAGGGACAGCTAGGGGACAGCCAGGGCACCCCAGGGACACCCAGGGCACCCCCAGGGACGCCTAGGGGACCTCCAGGGCACCCCCGGGGACACGTACGGGACAGCCAGGGAACCCCAGGGACACCCTGTGCACCCCCAGGGACACCCAGGGCACCCCCAGGGCACCCCAGAGACAGCCAGGGCACCCCCAGGGACACCTAGGGGACAGCCAGGGCCCCCCCAGGGACACCTTGGGGGCAGCCAGGGAACCCCAGGGACACCCTGTGCACCCCCAGGAACACCCAGGGCACCCCCAAGGACACCTAGGGGACAGCCAGGGAACCCCAGGGACACCCGGTGCACCCCCAGGGACACCCAGGCCACCCCCAGGGACACCTAGGGCACAGCCAGGGCACCCTAGGGACAGCCAGGGCACACCCAAGGACACCTAGGGGACAAGCAGGGCACCCCCAAGGACACCTAGGGGACAGCCAGGGCACCCCAGGGACACCCTGTGCACCCCCAGGGACACCCAGGGCACCCCCAGGGCACCCGAGAGACAGCCAGGGCCCCCCCAGGGACACCTAGGGGACAGCCAGGGAACCCCAGGGACACCCCAGGGACACCTAGGGGACAGCCAGGGCCCCCTCAGGGACACCTAGGGGACAGGCAGGGCACCCCCAGGGACAGCCATGGCTCCCCCAGGGACAGCCAGGGCCCCCCCAGGGACACCTAGGGGACAGCCAGGGCACCCCAGGGACAGCCAGGGTACCCCCTAGGACACATAGGGGACAGGCAGGGCACCCCCAGGGACACTCAGGGCACCCCCAGGGACACCTAGGGGACAGCCGGGGCACCCCCAGGGACACCTAGGGGACAGCCAGGGCACCCCAGGGACACCCTGTGCACCCCCAGGGACACCCAGGGCAAACCCAGCGACACCTAGGGCACAGCCAGGGCACCCTAGGGACAGCCAGGGCACCCCCAAGGACACCTAGGGGACAGGCAGGGCATCCCCAGGGACACCGAGGGGACAGCCAGGGCACCCTAGGGATAGCCAGGGCACCCCCAGGGACACCCAGGGCACCCCCAGGGACACCTAGGGGACAGCCTGGGCACCCCCAGGGACACCAAGGGGACAGCCATGGTTCCCCCAGGGACAGCCAGAGCACCCCCAGGGACACCTAGGGGACAGCCAGGGCCACCCCATGGACACCTAGGGGACAGCCAGGGCACCCCAGGGCACCCCAAGGACACCCAGGGCACCCCAGGGACACGTAGGGGACAGCCAGGGCACCCCCAGGGACACCTAGGAGACAGCACGGGCCCCCCCAGGGACAGCTAGGGGACAGCCAGGGCACCCCAGGGACACCCAGGGCACCCCCAGGGACGCCTAGGGGACCTCCAGGGCACCCCCAGGGACACGTACGGGACAGCCAGGAAACCCCAGGGACACCCTGTGCACCCCCAGGGACAGCCAGGGCACCCCCAGGGACACCCAGGGCACCCCGAGGGACACCTAAGTGACAGCAAGGGCACCCCAGGGACATCGAGGGACAGCCAGGAACCCCCTGGGACAGCCAGCTCACCCCCAGGGCCCCCTCCACCTCCAGGAGCTGTCAAAACCCTCCTCAGGTTTTTGATGCCTCAAATGGGCCGCCCAAACCTCCCGAATACCCCCCAAAGCACCCAAAGCAGCCCCCAGGACTCCCCCCAGACCCCCCACAACCCAAAAACCCCCTCCACGACAACTCAGGACCCCCAGGATCCCCCCAAATCCGCGCCCCCCTCACCCTGAGGTCCCGTTTGAGCCGCTCCACGTTGCGGACAGGCACCAGCTCATCAAGCCCCAAGCACCAACACCTGCGGGACTGGGATGGACTGAGAGCACTGGGAGGGTGACCAGAGAAACCTGGGATGGACGAAGAGTGGACTGGGATGAACTGGGATGAACTGGCAGGCGTGTGGGGGTCCATGGTGGCCACTCGGTGCCTTACTGGTCTAGACTGGGATGGGTCGGATGGCCCCAGGGGAGGGGGTGAGGCCACACTGGTCCAGACTGGGAGGGGAGTCACCATGGCGCCGGAGGCGGAGTCGAGGATACGAGCGAGGCAGGGACACCTAGGGGACAGCCAGGGAACCCCAGGGACACCCTGGGCACCCCCAGGGACACCTAATGCACCCCCAGGGACACCTAGGGGACAGCCAGGGCCCCCCAGGGACACCCAGGCCACCCCCAGGGACACCTAGGGGAAACCCAGGGCACCCCCAGGGACACCTAGGGTGCAGCCAGGGCACCCTAGGGACAGCCAGAGCACCCTCCAGGACACCGAGGGCACAGCCAGGGCACCCCCAGGGACACCTAGGGGACAGCCAGGGCCCCCCCAGGGACACCCAGGGCACCCCCAGGGACACCTAGGGGACAGCCAGGGCATCCCCAGGGACACCCAGGGCACCACCAGGGACACCTAGAGGACAGCCAGGGCACCCCAGGCAAACCCAGGGCACCCCCAGGGACACCTAGGGGACAGCCAGGGTACCCTAGGGACAGCCAGGGCACCCCCAGGGACACAGAGGGCACAGCCAGGGCACCCTAGGGACAGCCAGGGCACCCCAAGGACACCTAGGGGACAGGCAGGCCACCCCCAGGGACACCGAGGGGACAGCCAGGGCACCCTAGGGACAGCCAGGGCACCCCCAAGGATACCTAGGGGACAGGCAGGGCACCCCCAGAGACACTGAGGGCACAGCCAGGGCACCCCAGGGACACCCAGGGCACCCCCAGGGACACCTAGGGGACAGCAAAAGCCCCCCCAGGGACACCTAGGGGACAGCCATAGCTCCCCCAGGGACAGCCAGAGCACCCCCAGGGACACCTAGGGGACAGTCAGGGCCCCCCCAGGGACAGCTAGGGGACAGCCAGGGCACCCCAGAGACACCCAGGGCACACCCAGGGACACCTAAGGGACAGCCAGGGCACCCTAGGGACAGCCAGGGCACCCCCAGAGACACCGAGGGCACAGCCAGGGCACCCCCTAGGACACTTAGGGGACAGGCAGGGCACCCCCAGGGACACCGAGGGGACAGCCAGGGCACCCCAGGGACACCCTGTGCACGCCCAGGGACACCCAGGGCACCCCCAGGGCACCCCAGGGACAGCCAGGGCACCCTCAGGGACACCTAGAGGACAGCCAGGGCACCCCAGGCAAACCCAGGGCACCCCCAGGGACACCTAGGGGACAGCCAGGGTACCCTAGGGACAGCCAGGGCACCCCCAGGGACACAGAGGGCACAGCCAGGGCACCCTAGGGACAGCCAGGGCACCCCAAGGACACCTAGGGGACAGGCAGGCCACCCCCAGGGACACCGAGGGGACAGCCAGGGCACCCTAGGGACAGCCAGGGCACCCCCAAGGATACCTAGGGGACAGGCAGGGCACCCCCAGAGACACTGAGGGCACAGCCAGGGCACCCCAGGGACACCCAGGGCACCCCCAGGGACACCTAGGGGACAGCCAAAGCCCCCCCAGGGACACCTAGGGGACAGCCATAGCTCCCCCAGGGACAGCCAGAGCACCCCCAGGGACACCTAGGGGACAGTCAGGGCCCCCCCAGGGACAGCTAGGGGACAGCCAGGGCACCCCAGAGACACCCAGGGCACACCCAGGGACACCTAAGGGACAGCCAGGGCACCCTAGGGACAGCCAGGGCACCCCCAGAGACACCGAGGGCACAGCCAGGGCACCCCCTAGGACACTTAGGGGACAGGCAGGGCACCCCCAGGGACACCGAGGGGACAGCCAGGGCACCCCAGGGACACCCTGTGCACGCCCAGGGACACCCAGGGCACCCCCAGGGCACCCCAGGGACAGCCAGGGCACCCTCAGGGAGACTGACGAGACAGCCAGGGCACCCCAGAGACACCTAGGAGACAGCCAGGGCCCCCTCAGGGACCCCTAGGGGACAGTCAGGGCACCCCAGGGACATCCAGGGCACCCCCAGGTACACGTAGGGGACAGCCAGGGCACCCCCAGGGACAGCCATGGCTCCCCCAGGGACAGCCAGGGCCCCCCCAGGGAAACCTAGGGGACAGCCAGGGCTCCCCAGAGACACCCAGGGCACACCCAGGGAAACCTAAGGGACAGCCAGGGCACCCTAGGGACAGCCAGGGTACCCCCTAGGACACTTAGGGGACAGCCAGGGCACCCCCAGGGACACCTAGGGGACAGCCAGGGCACCCCCATGGACACCTAGGGGACAGCCAGGGAACTCCAGGGCACCCCAGGGACACCCAGGGCACCCCAGGGACACGAAGGGGACAGCCAGGGCACCCACAGGAACAGCCAGGGCACCCCCAGGGACACCTAGGAGACAGCCAGGGCCCCCCCAGGGACAGCTAGGGGACAGCCAGGGCACCCCAGGGACACCCAGGGCACCCCCAGGGACGCCTAGGGGACCTCCAGGGCACCCCCAGGGACACGTAAGGGACAGCCAGGGAACTCCAGGGACACCCTGTGCACCCCCAGGGAAAGCCAGGGCACCCCCAGAGACACCCTGTGCAATCCCAGGGACACCCAGGGCACCCCCAGGGACACCTACGGGACAGCCAGGGAACCCCAGGGACACCCTGGGCACCCCCAGGGACACCCAGGACACCCCCAGGGACACCTAGGGGACAGCCAGGGCACCCCAGAGACACCCAGGGCACACCAAGGGACACCTAAGGGACAGCCAGGGCACCCTAGGAACAGCCAGGGCACCCCCAGAGACACCGAGGGCACAGCCAGGGCCCCCTCAGGGACACCTAGGGGACAGTCAGGGCACTCCAGGGACACCCAGGGCACCCCCAGGGACACGTAGGGGACAGCCAGGGCACCCCCAGGGACACCTAGGGGACAGCCAAGGAACCCCAGAGACAGCCAGCACCCCCCCAGGGACACCTAGGGGACAGGCAGGGCACTCCCAGGGACAGCCATGGCTCCCCCAGGGACAGCCTGGGCCCCCCCAGGGACACCTAGGGGACAGCCAGGGCTCCCCAGAGACACCCAGGGCACACCCAGGGACACCTAAGGGACAGCCAGGGCACCCTAGGGACAGCCAGGGTACCCCCTAGGACACTTAGGGGACAGCCAGGGCACCCCCAGGGACACCTAGGGGACAGCCAGGGCACCCCCAGGGACACCCAGGGCACCCCCAACGACACCTAGGGGACAGGCAGGGCACCCCCAAAGACACCGAGGGGACACCCAGGGCACCCCCAGGGACACCTAGGGGACGGCGAGGGCACGCCTGGGGACACCCAGGGCACCCCCAGGGCCGCCTAGGGGACAGCAAGGGCACCCCAGGGACAGCGAGGGCACCCCCAGGGACACGTACGGGACAGGCAGGGCACCTCCAGGGACACTAGGGGACAGCCAAGGCACTCCAGGGAACCCCAGGGACACCCAGGGCACCCCAGGGACACCTAGGGGACAGCCAGGGCACCCCAGGGCACCCCAGGGACGCCCAGGGCACCCCCAGGGACACCTAGGAGACAGCCAGGGCCCCCCCAGGGACACCTAGGGGACAGCCAGGGCACCCCAGGGACACCCAGGGCACCCCCAGGGACACCAAGGGGACCTCCAGGGCACCCCCAGGGACACGTACAGGACAGCCAGGGAACCCAAGGGACACCCTGTGCACCCCCAGGGACAGCCAGGGCACCCCCAGGGACACCTAGGGGACAGCCGGGGCACCCCCAGGAACACCTAGGGGACAGCCAGGGCACCCCAGGGACACCCAGGGCACCCCCAGGGACACCTAGCGGACCTCCAGGGCACCCCAGGAACACCCTGTGCACCTCCAGGGACACCCAGGGCACCCCCAGGGCACCCCAGAGACAGCCAGGGCACCCCCAGGGACACCTAGGGGACAGCCAGGGAACCCCAGAGACAGCCAGGACCCCCCCAGGGACACCTAGGGGACAGGCAGGGCACCCCCAGGGACAGCCATGGCCCCCCCTGGGACAGCCAGGGCCCCCCCAGGGACACCTAGGGGACAGCCAGGGCTCCCCAGAGACACCCAGGGCACACCCAGGGACACCTAAGGGACAGCCAGGGCACCCTAGGGACAGCCAGGGCACCCCCTAGGACACTTAGGGGACAGCCAGGGCACCCCCAGGGACACCTAGGGGACAGCCAGGGCACCCCAGGAACACCCTGTGCACTCCCAGGGACACCCAGGGCACACCCAGCGACACCTAGGGCACAGCCAGGGCACCCCCAAGGACACCTAGGGGACAGGCAGGGCACCCCCCAGGGACACCGAGGGCACTCCCAGGGGACACCTAGGGGACAGCCTGGGCACCCCCAGGGACACCAAGGGGACAGCCAGGGCACCCCAGGGCCCCCAGGGACACCCAGGGCACCCCAGGGACACGTAGGGGACAGACAGGGCACCCACAGGGACAGCCAACGCACCCACAGGGACACCTAGGAGACAGCCAGGGCCCCCCCCAGGGACAGCTAGGGGACAGCCAGGGCACCCCAGGGACACCCACGGCACCCCCAGGGACGCCTAGGGGACTTCCAGGGCACCCCCGGGGGACACGTACGGGACAGCCAGGGAACCCCAGGGACACCCTGTGCACCCCCAGGGGACACCCAGGGCACCCCCAGGGCACCCCAGAGACAGCCAGGGCACCCCCAGGGGACATCTAGGGGACAGCCAGGGCCCCCCCAGGGTACCTAGGGGACAGCCAGGGCACCCCAGGGACACCCTGTGCACCCCCAGGAACACCCAGGGCACCCCGAAGGACACCAAGGGGACAGCCAGGGAACCCCAGGGACACCCTGTGCACCCCCTGGGACACCCAGGGCACACCCAGGGACACCTAGGGCACAGCCAGGGCACCCTAGGGACAGCCAGGGCACCCCCAAGGACATCTAGGGGACAAGCAGGGCACCCCCAGGGACACCTAGGGGACAGCCAGGGCAGCCTAGGGATAGCGAGGGCACCCCCAGGGACACCTAGGGGACAGGCAGGGCGCCCCAGGGCACCCCAGGGGACACCCAGGGCACCCCAGGGACACGTAGGGACAGCCAGGGCACCCACAGGGACACCCAGGGCACCCCCAGGGACACCTGGCGGACCTCCAGGGCACCCCCAGGGACACGTACGGGACAGCCAAGGAACCCCAGGGACACACTGTGCACCCCCCAGGGACACCCAGGGCACCCCCAGGGACACCTAGGGGACAGGCAGGGCACCCCCAGGGACACCTAGAGGACAGACAGGGCGTCCCCAGGGACACCTAGGGGACAGCCAGGGCACCCCAGGGACAGCGATGGCACCCCCAGGGACACGTAGAGGACAGGCAGGGCACCCCCAGGGACACCTAGGAGACATCCAGGGCCCCCCCAGGGACGCCTAGGGGACCTCCAAGGCATCCCCAGGGGACACGTACGGGACAGCCAGGGAACCCCAGGGACACCCTGTGCACCCCCAGGGACAGCCAGGGCACCCCCAGGGACACCTAGGGGACAGCCAGGGCCCCCCCAGGGACACCTAGGGGACAGCCAGGAACCCCAGGGACACCCTGTGCACCCCCAGGGACACCCAGGGCACCCCCAGGGCACCCCAGAGACAGCCAGGGCACCCCCAGGGACACATAGGGGACAGCCAGGGCCTCCCCAGGGACACCTTGGGGACAGCCAGGGTCACCCCAGGGATACCCTGTGCACCCCCAGGGACACCCAGGGCACCCCCAGGGACACCTAGGGGAGAGCAAGGGAACCCCAGGGACACGCTGTGCACCCCCAGGGACACCCAGGGCACCCCCAGGGACACCTAGGGGACAGGCAGGGCACCCCCAGGGACACCTAGAGGACAGACAGGGGGTCCTCTGGGACACCTAGGGGACAGCCAGGGCACCCCAGGGACAGCGAGGGGCACCCCCAGGGACACGTAGAGGACAGGCAGGGCACCCCCAGGGACACCTAGAGGACAGCAAGGGCACCCCAGGGACACCTAGGGGACAGCCAGGGCACCCCAGGGACAGCGAGGGGCACCCCCAGGGACACGTAGAGGACAGCCAGGGCGTCCCCAGGGACACCTAGGGGACAGCCAGGGCACCCCAGGGACAGCGATGGCACCCCCAGGGACACGTAGAGGACAGGCAGGGCACCCCCAGGGACACCTAGGAGGAAGCCAGGCCCCCCCCAGAGACACCTAGGGGACAGCCAGGACTCCCCCAGGGGACACCTAGGAGACAGCCAGGCCCCCCCAGGGACAGCTAGGGGACAGCCAGGGCACTCCAGGGACACCCAGGGCACCCCCAGGGACGCCTAGGGGACCTCCAGGGCACCCCCAGGGACACGTAAGGGACAGCCAGGGAACCCCAGGGACACCCTGTGCACCCCCAGGGAAAGCCAGGGCACCCCCAGAGACACCCTGTGCAATCCCAGGGACACCCAGGGCACCCCCAGGGACACCTACGGGACAGCCAGGGAACCCCAGGGACACCCTGGGCACCCCCAGGGACACCCAGGACACCCCCAGGGACACCTAGGGGACAGCCAGGGCACCCCAGAGACACCCAGGGCACACCAAGGGACACCTAAGGGACAGCCAGGGCACCCTAGGAACAGCCAGGGCAACCCCCAGAGACACCGAGGGCACAGCCAGGGCCCCCTCAGGGACACCTAGGGGACAGTCAGGGCACTCCAGGGACACCCAGGGCACCCCCAGGGACACGTAGGGGACAGCCAGGGCACCCCCAGGGACACCTAGGGGACAGCCAAGGAACCCCAGAGACAGCCAGCACCCCCCCAGGGGACACCTAGGGGACAGGCAGGGCACTCCCAGGGACAGCCATGGCTCCCCCAGGGACAGCCTGGGCCCCCCCAGGGACACCTAGGGGACAGCCAGGGCTCCCCAGAGACACCCAGGGCACACCCAGGGACACCTAAGGGACAGCCAGGGCACCCTAGGGACAGCCAGGGTACCCCCTAGGACACTTAGGGGACAGCCAGGGCACCCCCAGGGACACCTAGGGGACAGCCAGGGCACCCCCAGGGACACCCAGGGCACCCCCAACGACACCTAGGGGACAGGCAGGGCACCCCCAAAGACACCGAGGGGACACCCAGGGCACCCCCAGGGACACCTAGGGGACGGCGAGGGCACGCCTGGGGACACCCAGGGCACCCCCAGGGCCGCCTAGGGGACAGCAAGGGCACCCCAGGGACAGCGAGGGCACCCCCAGGGACACGTACGGGACAGGCAGGGCACCTCCAGGGACACTAGGGGACAGCCAAGGCACTCCAGGGAACCCCAGGGACACCCAGGGCACCCCAGGGACACCTAGGGGACAGCCAGGGCACCCCAGGGCACCCCAGGGACGCCCAGGGCACCCCCAGGGACACCTAGGAGACAGCCAGGGCCCCCCCAGGGACACCTAGGGGACAGCCAGGGCACCCCAGGGACACCCAGGGCACCCCCAGGGACACCAAGGGGACCTCCAGGGCACCCCCAGGGACACGTACAGGACAGCCAGGGAACCCAAGGGACACCCTGTGCACCCCCAGGGACAGCCAGGGCACCCCCAGGGACACCTAGGGGACAGCCGGGGCACCCCCAGGAACACCTAGGGGACAGCCAGGGCACCCCAGGGACACCCAGGGCACCCCCAGGGACACCTAGCGGACCTCCAGGGCACCCCAGGAACACCCTGTGCACCTCCAGGGACACCCAGGGCACCCCCAGGGCACCCCAGAGACAGCCAGGGCACCCCCAGGGACACCTAGGGGACAGCCAGGGAACCCCAGAGACAGCCAGGACCCCCCCCAGGGACACCTAGGGGACAGGCAGGGCACCCCCAGGGACAGCCATGGCCCCCCCCTGGGACAGCCAGGGCCCCCCCCAGGGACACCTAGGGGACAGCCAGGGCTCCCCAGAGACACCCAGGGCACACCCAGGGACACCTAAGGGACAGCCAGGGCACCCTAGGGACAGCCAGGGCACCCCCTAGGACACTTAGGGGACAGCCAGGGCACCCCCAGGGACACCTAGGGGACAGCCAGGGCACCCCAGGAACACCCTGTGCACTCCCAGGGACACCCAGGGCACACCCAGCGACACCTAGGGCACAGCCAGGGCACCCCCAAGGACACCTAGGGGACAGGCAGGGCACCCCCAGGGACACCGAGGGCACTCCCAGGGACACCTAGGGGACAGCCTGGGCACCCCCAGGGACACCAAGGGGACAGCCAGGGCACCCCAGGGCCCCCAGGGACACCCAGGGCACCCCAGGGACACGTAGGGGACAGACAGGGCACCCACAGGGACAGCCAACGCACCCACAGGGACACCTAGGAGACAGCCAGGGCCCCCCCAGGGACAGCTAGGGGACAGCCAGGGCACCCCAGGGACACCCACGGCACCCCCAGGGACGCCTAGGGGACTTCCAGGGCACCCCCGGGGACACGTACGGGACAGCCAGGGAACCCCAGGGACACCCTGTGCACCCCCAGGGACACCCAGGGCACCCCCAGGGCACCCCAGAGACAGCCAGGGCACCCCCAGGGACATCTAGGGGACAGCCAGGGCCCCCCCAGGGTACCTAGGGGACAGCCAGGGCACCCCAGGGACACCCTGTGCACCCCCAGGAACACCCAGGGCACCCCGAAGGACACCAAGGGGACAGCCAGGGAACCCCAGGGACACCCTGTGCACCCCCCTGGGACACCCAGGGCACACCCAGGGACACCTAGGGCACAGCCAGGGCACCCTAGGGACAGCCAGGGCACCCCCAAGGACATCTAGGGGACAAGCAGGGCACCCCCAGGGACACCTAGGGGACAGCCAGGGCAGCCTAGGGATAGCGAGGGCACCCCCAGGGACACCTAGGGGACAGGCAGGGCGCCCCAGGGCACCCCAGGGACACCCAGGGCACCCCAGGGACACGTAGGGACAGCCAGGGCACCCACAGGGACACCCAGGGCACCCCCAGGGACACCTGGCGGACCTCCAGGGCACCCCCAGGGACACGTACGGGACAGCCAAGGAACCCCAGGGACACACTGTGCACCCCCAGGGACACCCAGGGCACCCCCAGGGACACCTAGGGGACAGGCAGGGCACCCCCAGGGGACACCTAGAGGACAGCCAGGGCGTCCCCAGGGACACCTAGGGGACAGCCAGGGCACCCCAGGGACAGCGATGGCACCCCCAGGGACACGTAGAGGACAGGCAGGGCACCCCCAGGGACACCTAGGAGGAAGCCAGGCCCCCCCCAGAGACACCTAGGGGACAGCCAGGACTCCCCCAGGGACACCTAAGAGACATCCAGGGCCCCCCCAGGGACGCCTAGGGGACCTCCAAGGCATCCCCAGGGACACGTACGGGACAGCCAGGGAACCCCAGGGACACCCTGTGCACCCCCAGGGACACCCAGGGCACACCCAGGGACATCTAGGGGACAGCCTGGGCACCCCCAGGGACAGCCAGGGCATCCCCAGGGACACCTAGGGGACAGCCGGGGCACCCCCAGGAACAGCTAGGGGACAGGCAGGGCACCCCCAGGGACACCGAGGGCACTCCCAGGGACACCTAGGGGACAGCCTGGGCACCCCCCAGGGACACCAAGGGGACAGCCAGGGCACCCCAGGGCCCCCAGGGACACCCAGGGCACCCCAGGGGACACGTAGGGGACAGACAGGGCACCCACAGGGACAGCCAACGCACCCACAGGGACACCTAGGAGACAGCCAGGGCCCCCCCAGGGACAGCTAGGGGACAGCCAGGGCACCCCAGGGACACCCACGGCACCCCCAGGGACGCCTAGGGGACTTCCAGGGCACCCCCGGGGACACGTACGGGACAGCCAGGGAACCCCAGGGACACCCTGTGCACCCCCAGGGACACCCAGGGCACCCCCAGGGCACCCCAGAGACAGCCAGGGCACCCCCAGGGACATCTAGGGGACAGCCAGGGCCCCCCCAGGGTACCTAGGGGACAGCCAGGGCACCCCAGGGACACCCTGTGCACCCCCAGGAACACCCAGGGCACCCCGAAGGACACCAAGGGGACAGCCAGGGAACCCCAGGGACACCCTGTGCACCCCCTGGGACACCCAGGGCACACCCAGGGACACCTAGGGCACAGCCAGGGCACCCTAGGGACAGCCAGGGCACCCCCAAGGACATCTAGGGGACAAGCAGGGCACCCCCAGGGACACCTAGGGGACAGCCAGGGCAGCCTAGGGATAGCGAGGGCACCCCCAGGGACACCTAGGGGACAGGCAGGGCGCCCCAGGGCACCCCAGGGACACCCAGGGCACCCCAGGGACACGTAGGGACAGCCAGGGCACCCACAGGGACACCCAGGGCACCCCCAGGGACACCTGGCGGACCTCCAGGGCACCCCCAGGGACACGTACGGGACAGCCAAGGAACCCCAGGGACACACTGTGCACCCCCAGGGACACCCAGGGCACCCCCAGGGACACCTAGGGGACAGGCAGGGCACCCCCAGGGACACCTAGAGGACAGACAGGGCGTCCCCAGGGGACACCTAGGGGACAGCCAGGGCACCCCAGGGACAGCGATGGCACCCCCAGGGACACGTAGAGGACAGGCAGGGCACCCCCAGGGACACCTAGGAGACATCCAGGGCCCCCCCAGGGACGCCTAGGGGACCTCCAAGGCATCCCCAGGGACACGTACGGGACAGCCAGGGAACCCCAGGGACACCCTGTGCACCCCCAGGGACAGCCAGGGCACCCCCAGGGACACCTAGGGGACAGCCAGGGCCCCCCCAGGGACACCTAGGGGACAGCCAGGGAACCCCAGGGACACCCTGTGCACCCCCAGGGGACACCCAGGGCACCCCCAGGGCACCCCAGAGACAGCCAGGGCACCCCCAGGGACACCTAGGGGACAGCCAGGGCCCCCCAGGGACACCTAGGGGACAGCCAGGGAACCCCAGGACACCCTGTGCACCCCCAGGGGACACCTAGGGCACACCCAGGCACACCCAGGGCACACCCAGGGCACCCTGGGGACAGCCAGGGCACCCCCAAGGACATCTAGGGGACAAGCAGGGCACAACCAGGGACACCTAGGGGACAGCCAGGGCAGCCTAGGGATAGCGAGGGCACGCCCAGGGACACCTAGGGGACAGGCACGGCGCCCCAGGGCACCCCAGGGACACCCAGGGCACCCCAGGGACACGTAGCGACAGCCAGGGCACCCACAGGGACACCCAGGGCACCCCCAGGGACACCTGGGGGACCTCCAGGGCACCCCCAGGGACACGTACGGGACAGCCAAGGAACCCGAGGGACACACTGTGCACCCCCAGGGACACCCAGGGCACCCCCAGGGACACCTAGGGGACAGGCAGGGCACCCCCAGGGACACCTAGAGGACAGACAGGGCGTCCCCAGGGACACCTAGGGGACAGCCAGGGCACCCCAGGGACAGCGATGGCACCCCCAGGGACACGTAGAGGACAGGCAGGGCACCCCCAGGGACACCTAGGGGACAGCCAGGGCATCCCCAGGGACACCTAGGGGAGAGCCAGAGAACCCCAGGGACACGCTGTGCACCCCCAGGGGACACCCAGGGCACCCCCAGGGACACCTAGGGGACAGGCAGGGCACCCCCAGGGACACCTAGAGGACAGACAGGGGGTCCTCTGGGACACCTAGGGGACAGCCAGGGCACCCCAGGAAAGGCGAGGGGCACCCCCAGGGACACGTAGAGGACAGGCAGGGCACCCCCAGGGACACCTAGAGGACAGCCAGGGCGCCCCAGGGACACCCAGGGGACAGCCAGGGCACCCTATGGACAGCCAGGGCACTCCCAGGGACACCTAGGGGACAGCCGGGGCACCCCCAGGGACACCTAGGGGACAGCCAGGGCACCCCAGGGACACCCTGTGCACCCCCAGGGACACCCAGGGCACCCCCAGGGCACCCCAGAGACAGCCAAGGCACCCCCAGGGACACCTAGGGGACAGCCAGGGCCCCCCCAGGGACACCTAGGGGACAGCCAGGGAACCCCAGGGGACACCCTGTGCACCCCCAGGGACACCCAGGGCACACCCAGGGACACCCAGGGCACAGCCAGGGCACCCTAGGGACAGCCAGGGCACCCCCAAGGACATCTAGGGGACAAGCAGGGCACCCCCAGGGACACCTAGGGGACAGCCAGGGCAGCCTAGGGATAGCGAGGGCACCCCCAGGGACACCTAGGGGACAGGCAGGGCGCCCCAGGGCACCCCAGGGACACCCAGGGCACCCCAGGGACACGTAGGGACAGCCAGGGCACCCACAGGGACACCCAGGGCACCCCCAGGACACCTGGGGGACCTCCAGGGCACCCCCAGGGACACGTACGGGACAGCCAAGGAACCCCAGGGACACACTGTGCACCCCCAGGGACACCCAGGGCACCCCCAGGGACACCTAGGGGACAGGCAGGGCACCCCCAGGGACACCTAGAGGACAGACAGGGCGTCCCCAGGGACACCTAGGGGACAGCCAGGGCACCCCAGGGACAGCGATGGCACCCCCAGGGACACGTAGAGGACAGGCAGGGCACCCCCAGGGACACCTAGGAGACATCCAGGGCCCCCCCAGGGACGCCTAGGGGGACCTCCAAGGCATCCCCAGGGACACGTACGGGACAGCCAGGGAACCCCAGGGACACCCTGTGCACCCCCAGGGACAGCCAGGGCACCCCCAGGGACACCTAGGGGACAGCCAGGGCCCCCCCCAGGGACACCTAGGGGGACAGCCAGGGAACCCCAGGGACACCCTGTGCACCCCCAGGGACACCCAGGGCACCCCCAGGGCACCCCAGAGACAGCCAGGGCACCCCCAGGGACACATAGGGGGACAGCCAGGGCCTCCCCAGGGACACCTTGGGGACAGCCAGGGTCACCCCAGGGATACCCTGTGCACCCCCAGGGACACCCAGGGCACCCCCAGGGACACCTAGGGGAGAGCAAGGGAACCCCAGGAACACGCTGTGCACCCCCAGGGACACCCAGGGCACCCCCAGGGACACCTAGGGGACAGGCAGGGCACCCCCAGGGACACCTAGAGGACAGACAGGGGGTCCTCTGGGACACCTAGGGGACAGCCAGGGCACCCCAGGGACAGCGAGGGCACCCCCAGGGACACGTAGAGGACAGGCAGGGCACCCCCAGGGACACCTAGAGGACAGCCAGGGCACCCCAGGGACACCTAGGGGACAGCCAGGGCACCCCAGGGACAGCGAGGGCACCCCCAGGGACACGTAGAGGACAGCCAGGGCGTCCCCAGGGACACCTAGGGGACAGCCAGGGCACCCCAGGGACAGCGATGGCACCCCCAGGGACACGTAGAGGACAGGCAGGGCACCCCCAGGGACACCTAGGAGGAAGCCAGGCCCCCCCCAGAGACACCTAGGGGACAGCCAGGACACCCCCAGGGACACCTAAGAGACATCCAGGGCCCCCCCAGGGACGCCTAGGGGACCTCCAAGGCATCCCCAGGGACACGTACGGGACAGCCAGGGAACCCCAGGGACACCCTGTGCACCCCCAGGGACACCCAGGGCACACCCAGGGACATCTAGGGGACAGCCTGGGCACCCCCAGGGACAGCCAGGGCATCCCCAGGGACACCTAGGGGACAGCCGGGGCACCCCCAGGAACAGCTAGGGGACAGCCAAAGCACTCCAGGGACAGCCAGGCCACCCCCAGGGACAGCGAGGGCACAGCCAGGGCACCCTAGGGACAGCCAGGGCACCCCCCAGGACACTTAGGGGACAGGCAGGGCACCCCCAGGGACACCTAGAGGACAGGCAGGGCACCCCAGGGACACCCAGGGGACAGCCAGGGCACCCTATGGACAGCCAGGGCACTCCCAGGGACACCTAGGGGACAGCCAGGGGCACCCCCAGGGACACCCAGGGCACCCCCAGGGACACCTAGGGGACAGCCGGGGCACCCCCAGGGACACCTAGGGGACAGCCAGGGGCACCCCCAGGGACACCCAGGGCACCCCCAGGGCGCCCCAGAGACAGCCAGGGCACCCCCAGGGACACCTAGGGGACAGCCAGGGCCCCCCAGGGACACCTAGGGGACAGCCAGGGAACCCCAGGGACACCCTGTGCACCCCCAGGGACACCTAGGGCACACCCAGGGACACCCAGGGCACACCCAGGGCACCCTGGGGACAGCCAGGGCACCCCCAAGGACATCTAGGGGACAAGCAGGGCACCCCCAGGGACACCTAGGGGACAGCCAGGGCAGCCTAGGGATAGCGAGGGCACGCCCAGGGACACCTAGGGGACAGGCAGGGCGCCCCAGGGCACCCCAGGGACACCCAGGGCACCCCAGGGACACGTAGCGACAGCCAGGGCACCCACAGGGACACCCAGGGCACCCCCAGGGACACCTGGGGGACCTCCAGGGCACCCCCAGGGACACGTACGGGACAGCCAAGGAACCCCAGGGACACACTGTGCACCCCCAGGGACACCCAGGGCACCCCCAGGGACACCTAGGGGACAGGCAGGGCACCCCCAGGGACACCTAGAGGACAGACAGGGCGTCCCCAGGGACACCTAGGGGACAGCCAGGGCACCCCAGGGACAGCGATGGCACCCCCAGGGACACGTAGAGGACAGGCAGGGCACCCCCAGGGACACCTAGGAGACATCCAGGGCCCCCCCAGGGACGCCTAGGGGACCTCCAAGGCATCCCCAGGGACACGTACGGGACAGCCAGGGAACCCCAGGGACACCCTGTGCACCCCCAGGGACAGCCAGGGCACCCCCAGGGACACCTAGGGGACAGCCAGGGCCCCCCCAGGGACACCTAGGGGACAGCCAGGGAACCCCAGGGACACCCTGTGCACCCCCAGGGACACCCAGGGCACCCCCAGGGACACCTAGGGGACAGGCAGGGCACCCCAGAGACACCCAGGGCACACCCAGGGACACCTAAGGGACAGCCAGGGCACCCTAGGGACAGCCAGGGCACCCCCAGGGCCACCGAGGGGACAGCCAGGGCACCCCCAGGGACACCTAGAGGACAGGTAGGGCACCTCAGGCACACCTAGGGGACAGCCGGGGCACTCCCAGGGACAGCCAGGGCACCCCCAGGGACACCTAGGGGACAGCCAGGGCACCCCAGGGACACCCTGTGCACCCCCAGGGACACCCAGGGCACCCCCAGGGCACCCCAGAGACAGCCAGGGCACCCGCAGGGACACCTAAGGGACAGCCAGGGCCTCCCCAGGGACACCTTGGGGACAGCCAGGGAACCCCAGGGACACCCAGGGCACCTCCAGGGACACCCAGGGCATCCCCAGGGACACCTAGGGGAGAGCCAGGGAACCCCAGGGACACGCTGTGCACCCCCAGGGACACCCAGGGCACCCCCAGGGACACCTAGGGGACAGGCAGGGCACCCCCAGGGACACCTAGAGGACAGACAGGGGGGTCCTCTGGGACACCTAGGGGACAGCCAGGGCACCCAGGAAAGGCGAGGGCACCCCCAGGGACATGTAGAGGACAGGCAGGGCACACCCAGGGGACACCTAGAGGACAGCCAGGGCACCCCAGGGACACCCAGGGGACAGCCTGGGCACCCCTATGGAGAGCCAGGGCACTCCCAGGGACACCTAGGGGACAGCCAGGGCCCCCCCAGGGGACACCTAGGGGACAGCCAGGGAACCCCAGGGGACACCCTGTGCACCCCCAGGGACACCCAGGGCACCCCCAGGGCACCCCAGAGACAGCCAGGGCACCCCCAGGGACACCTAGGGGACAGCCAGGGCCCCCCAGGGACACCTAGGGGACAGCCAGGGAACCCCAGGGACACCCTGTGCACCCCCAGGGACACCTAGGGCACACCCAGGGACACCCAGGGCACACCCAGGGCACCCTGGGGACAGCCAGGGCACCCCCAAGGACATCTAGGGGACAAGCAGGGCACTCCCAGGGACACCTAGGGGACAGCCAGGGCAGCCTAGGGATAGCGAGGGCACGCCCAGGGACACCTAGGGGACAGGCACGGCGCCCCAGGGCACCCCAGGGACACCCAGGGCACCCCAGGGACACGTAGCGACAGCCAGGGCACCCACAGGGACACCCAGGGCACCCCCAGGGACACCTGGGGGACCTCCAGGGCACCCCCAGGGACACGTACGGGACAGCCAAGGAACCCGAGGGACACACTGTGCACCCCCAGGGACACCCAAGGCACCCCCAGGGACACCTAGGGGACAGGCAGGGCACCCCCAGGGACACCTAGAGGACAGACAGGGCGTCCCCAGGGACACCTAGGGGACAGCCAGGGCACCCCAGGGACAGCGATGGCACCCCCCAGGGACACGTAGAGGACAGGCAGGGCACCCCCAGGGACACCTAGGGGACAGCCAGGGCATCCCCAGGGACACCTAGGGGAGAGCCAGAGAACCCCAGGGACACGCTGTGCACCCCCAGGGACACCCAGGGCACCCCCAGGGACACCTAGGGGACAGGCAGGGCACCCCCAGGGACACCTAGAGGACAGACAGGGGGTCCTCTGGGACACCTAGGGGACAGCCAGGGCACCCCAGGAAAGGCGAGGGCACCCCCAGGGACACGTAGAGGACAGGCAGGGCACCCCCAGGGACACCTAGAGGACAGCCAGGGCACCCCAGGGACACCCAGGGGACAGCCAGGGCACCCTATGGACAGCCAGGGCACTCCCAGGGACACCTAGGGGACAGCCGGGGCACCCCCAGGGACACCTAGGGGACAGCCAGGGCACCCCAGGGACACCCTGTGCACCCCCAGGGACAGGCAGGGCACCCCCAGGGCACCCCAGAGACAGCCAAGGCACCCCCAGGGACACCTAGGGGACAGCCAGGGCCCCCCAGGGACACCTAGGGGACAGCCAGGGAACCCCAGGGACACCCTGTGCACCCCCAGGGACACCCAGGGCACACCCAGGGACACCCCAGGGCACAGCCAGGGCACCCTAGGGACAGCCAGGGCACCCCCAAGGACATCTAGGGGACAAGCAGGGCACCCCCAGGGACACCTAGGGGACAGCCAGGGCAGCCTAGGGATAGCGAGGGCACCCCCAGGGACACCTAGGGGACAGGCAGGGCGCCCCAGGGCACCCCAGGGACACCCAGGGCACCCCAGGGACACGTAGGGACAGCCAGGGCACCCACAGGGACACCCAGGGCACCCCCAGGGACACCTGGGGGACCTCCAGGGCACCCCCAGGGACACGTACGGGACAGCCAAAGAACCCCAGGGACACACTGTGCACCCCCAGGGACACCCAGGGCACCCCCAGGGACACCTAGGGGACAGGCAGGGCACCCCCAGGGACACCTAGAGGACAGACAGGGCGTCCCCAGGGACACCTAGGGGACAGCCAGGGCACCCCAGGGACAGCGATGGCACCCCCAGGGACACGTAGAGGACAGGCAGGGCACCCCCAGGGACACCTAGGAGACATCCAGGGCCCCCCCAGGGACGCCTAGGGGACAGCCAGGGAACCCCAGGGACACCCTGTGCACCCCCAGGGACACCCAGGGCACCCCCAGGGCACCCCAGAGACAGCCAGGGCACCCCCAGGGACACATAGGGGACAGCCAGGGCCTCCCCAGGGACACCTTGGGGACAGCCAGGGTCACCCCAGGGATGCCCTGTGCACCCCCAGGGACACCCAGGGCACCCCCAGGGAAACCTAGGGGAGAGCAAGGGAACCCCAGGGACACGCTGTGCACCCCCAGGGACACCCAGGACACCCACAGGGACACCTAGGGGACAGGCAGGGCACCCCCAGGGACACCTAGAGGACAGACAGGGGGTCCTCTGGGACACCTAGGGGACAGCCAGGGCACCCCAGGGACAGCGAGGGCACCCCCAGGGGACACGTAGAGGACAGGCAGGGCACCCCCAGGGGACACCTAGAGGACAGCCAGGGCACCCCAGGGACACCTAGGGGACAGCCAGGGCACCCCAGGGACAGCGAGGGCACCCCCAGGGACACGTAGAGGACAGCCAGGGCGTCCCCAGGGACACCTAGGGGACAGCCAGGGCACCCCAGGGACAGCGATGGCACCCCCAGGGACACGTAGAGGACAGGCAGGGCACCCCCAGGGACACCTAGGAGGAAGCCAGGCCCCCCCCAGAGACACCTAGGAGACAGCCAGGACACCCCCAGGGACACCTAAGAGACATCCAGGGCCCCCCCAGGGGACGCCTAGGGGACCTCCAAGGCATCCCCAGGGACACGTACGGGACAGCCAGGGAACCCCAGGGGACACCCTGTGCACCCCCAGGGACACCCAGGGCACACCCAGGGACATCTAGGGGACAGCCTGGGCACCCCCAGGGACAGCCAGGGCATCCCCAGGGGACACCTAGGGGACAGCCGGGGCACCCCCAGGAACAGCTAGGGGACAGCCAAAGCACTCCAGGACAGCCAGGCCACCCCCAGGGACAGCGAGGGCACAGCCAGGGCACCCTAGGGACAGCCAGGGCACCCCCCCAGGACACTTAGGGGACAGGCAGGGCACCCCCAGGGACACCTAGAGGACAGCCAGGGCACCCCAGGGACACCCAGGGGACAGCCAGGGCACCCTATGGACAGCCAGGGCACTCCCAGGGACACCTAGGGGACAGCCAGGGGCACCCCCAGGGACACCCAGGGCACCCCCAGGGACACCTAGGGGACAGCCGGGGCACCCCCAGGGACACCTAGGGGACAGCCAGGGGCACCCCCAGGGACACCCAGGGCACCCCCAGGGCGCCCCAGAGACAGCCAGGGCACCCCCAGGGACACCTAGGGGACAGCCAGGGCCCCCCAGGGACACCTAGGGGACAGCCAGGGAACCCCAGGGACACCCTGTGCACCCCCAGGGACACCTAGGGCACACCCAGGGACACCCAGGGCACACCCAGGGCACCCTGGGGACAGCCAGGGGCACCCCCAAGGACATCTAGGGGACAAGCAGGGCACCCCCAGGGACACCTAGGGGACAGCCAGGGCAGCCTAGGGATAGCGAGGGCACACCCAGGGACACGTAGGGGACAGGCAGGGCACCCCAGGGCACCTCAGGGAAACCCAGGGCACCCCAGGGACATGTAGGGACAGCCAGGGCACCCCCAGGGACACCCAGGGCACCCCCAGGGACACCTAGGGGACAGGCAGGGCACCCCCAGGGACACCTAGGGGACAGCCAGGGAACCCCAGGGACACCCTGTGCACCCCCAGGGACACCCAGGGCACCCCCAGGGACACCTAGGGGACAGGCAGGGCACCCCCAGGGACACCTAGAGGACAGACAGGGCGTCCCCAGGGACACCTAGGGGACAGCCAGGGCACCCCAGGGACAGCGATGGCACCCCCAGGGACACGTAGAGGACAGGCAGGGCACCCCCAGGGACACCTAGGAGACATCCAGGGCCCCCCCAGGGACGCCTAGGGGACCTCCAAGGAATCCCCAGGGACACGTACGGGACAGCCAGGGAACCCCAGGGACACCCTGTGCACCCCCAGGGACAGCCAGGGCACCCCCAGGGACACCTAGGGGACAGCCAGGGAACCCCAGGGACACCCTGTGCACCCCCAGGGACACCCAGGGCACCCCCAGGGACACCTAGGGGACAGGCAGGGCACCCCAGAGACACCCAGGGCACACCCAGGGACACCTAAGGGACAGCCAGGGCACCCTAGGGACAGCCAGGGCACCCCCAGGGCCACCGAGGGGACAGCCAGGGCACCCCAGGGACACCCTGTGCACCCCCAGGGGACACCCAGGGCACCCCCAGGGCACCCCAGAGACAGCCAGGGCACCCGCAGGGACACCTAAGGGACAGCCAGGGCCTCCCCAGGGACACCTTGGGGACAGCCAGGGAACCCCAGGGACACCCAGGGCACCCCCAGGGACACCCAGGGCATCCCCAGGGACACCTAGGGGAGAGCCAGGGAACCCCAGGGACACGCTGTGCACCCCCAGGGACACCCAGGGCACCCCCAGGGACACCTAGGGGACAGGCAGGGCACCCCCAGGGACACCTAGAGGACAGACAGGGGGTCCTCTGGGACACCTAGGGGACAGCCAGGGCACCCCAGGAAAGGCGAGGGCACCCCCAGGGACACGTAGAGGACAGGCAGGGCACCCCCAGGGACACCTAGAGGACAGCCAGGGCACCCCAGGGACACCCAGGGGACAGCCAGGGCACCCTATGGACAGCCAGGGCACTTCCAGGGACACCTAGGGGACAGCCAGGGGCACCCCCAGGGACACCCAGGGCACCCCCAGGGACACCTAGGGGACAGCCGGGGCACTCCCAGGGACACCTAGGGGACAGCCAGGGCACCCCAGGGACACCGTGTGCACCCCCAGGGACACCCAGGGCACCCCCAGGGCACCCCAGAGACAGCCAGGGCACCCCCAGGGACACCTAGGGGACAGCCAGGGCCCCCCAGGGACACCTAGGGGACAGCCAGGGAACCCCAGGGACACCCTGTGCACCCCCAGGGACAGCCAGGGCACCCCCAGGGACACCTAGGGGACAGCCAGGGCCCCCCCAGGGACACCTAGGGGACAGCCAGGGAACCCCAGGGACACCCTGTGCACCCCCAGGGACACCCAGGGCACCCCCAGGGCACCCCAGAGACAGCCAGGGCACCCCCAGGGACACCTAGGGGACAGCCAGGGCCTCCCCAGGGACACCTTGGGGACAGCCAGGGAACCCCAGGGACACCCTGGGCACCCCCAGGGACACCCAGGGCACCCCCAGGGACAGCTAGGGGAGAGCCAGGGAACCCCAGGGACACGCTGTGCACCCCCAGGGACACCCAGGGCACCCCCAGGGACACCTAGGGGACAGGCAGGGCACCCCCAGGGACACCTAGAGGACAGACAGGGGGTCCTCTGGGACACCTAGGGGACAGCCAGGGCACCCCAGGGACAGCGAGGGCACCCCCAGGGACACGTAGAGGACAGGCAGGGCACCCCCAGGGACACCTGGGGGACCTCCAGGGCACCCCCAGGGACACGTACGGGACAGCCAAGGAACCCCAGGGACACACTGTGCACCCCCAGGGACACCCAGGGCACCCCCAGGGACACCTAGGGGACAGGCAGGGCACCCCCAGGGACACCTAGAGGACAGACAGGGCGTCCCCAGGGACACCTAGGGGACAGCCAGGGCACCCCAGGGACAGCGATGGCACCCCCAGGGACACGTAGAGGACAGGCAGGGCACCCCCAGGGACACCTAGGAGACATCCAGGGCCCCCCCAGGGACGCCTAGGGGACCTCCAAGGCATCCCCAGGGACACGTACGGGACAGCCAGGGAACCCCAGGGACACCCTGTGCACCCCCAGGGACAGCCAGGGCACCCCCAGGGACACATAGGGGACAGCCAGGGCCCCCCCAGGGACACCTAGGGGACAGCCAGGGAACCCCAGGGACACCCTGTGCACCCCCAGGGACACCCAGGGCACCCCCAGGGACACCTAGGGGACAGGCAGGGCACCCCAGAGACACCCAGGGCACACCCAGGGACACCTAATGGACAGCCAGGGCACCCTAGGGACAGCCAGGGCACCCCCAGGGCCACCGAGGGGACAGCCAGGGCACCCCCAGGGACACCTAGAGGACAGGTAGGGCACCTCAGGCACACCTAGGGGACAGCCGGGGCACTCCCAGGGACAGCCAGGGCACCCCCAGGGACACCTAGGGGACAGCCAGGGCATCCCAGGGACACCCTGTGCACCCCCAGGGACACCCAGGGCATCCCCAGGGCACCCCAGAGACAGCCAGGGCACCCCCAGGGACACCTAGGGGACAGCCAGGGCCCCCCAGGGACACCTAGGGGACAGCCAGGGAACCCCAGGGACACCCTGTGCACCCCCAGGGACAGCCAGGGCACCCCCAGGGACACCTAGGGGACAGCCAGGGCCCCCCCAGGGACAGCTAGGGGACAGCCAGGGAACCCCAGGGACACCCTGTGCACCCCCAGGGACACCCAGGGCACCCCCAGGGCACCCCAGAGACAGCCAGGGCACCCCCAGGGACACCTAGGGGACAGCCAGGGCCTCCCCAGGGACACCTTGGGGACAGCCAGGGAACCCCAGGGACACCCTGGGCACCCCCAGGGACACCCAGGGCACCCCCAGGGACAGCTAGGGGAGAGCCAGGGAACCCCAGGGACACGCTGTGCACCCCCAGGGACACCCAGGGCACCCCCAGGGACACCTAGGGGACAGGCAGGGCACCCCCAGGGACACCTAGAGGACAGACAGGGGGTCCTCTGGGACACCTAGGGGACAGCCAGGGCACCCCAGGGACAGCGAGGGCACCCCCAGGGACACGTAGAGGACAGGCAGGGCACCCCCAGGGACACCTAGGAGACATCCAGGGCACCCCCAGGGACGCCTAGGGGACCTCCAAGGCATCCCCAGGGACACGTACGGGACAGCCAGGGAACCCCAGGGACACCTAGAGGACAGCCTGGGCACCCCAGGGACACCCAGGGGACAGCCAGGGCACCCTATGGACAGCCAGGGCACTCCCTGGGACACCTAGGGGACAGCCAGGGGCACCCCCAGGGACACCCAGGGCACCCCCAGGGACACCTAGGGGACAGCCGGGGCACCCCCAGGGACACCTAGGGGACAGCCAGGGCACCCCAGGGACACCCTTTGCACCCCCAGGGACACCCAGGGCGCCCCCAGGGCACCCCAGAGACAGCCAGGGCACCCCCAGGGACACCTAGGGGACAGCCAGGGCCCCCCAGGGACACCTAGGGGACAGCCAGGGAACCCCAGGGACACCCTGTGCACCCCCAGGGACACCTAGGGCACCCCCAGGGACACCCAGGGCACACCCAGGGCACCCTAGGGACAGCCAGGGCACCCCCAAGGACATCTAGGGGACAAGCAGGGCACCCCCAGGGACACCTAGGGGACAGCCAGGGCAGCCTAGGGATAGCGAGGGCACCCCCAGGGACACCTAGGGGACAGGCAGGGCGCCCCAGGGCACCCCAGGGACACCCAGGGCACCCCAGGGACACGTAGGGACAGCCAGGGCACCCACAGGGACACCCAGGGCACCCCCAGGGACACCTGGGGGACCTCCAGGGCACCCCCAGGGACACGTACGGGACAGCCAAGGAACCCCAGGGACACACTGTGCACCCCCAGGGACACCCAGGGCACCCCCAGGGACACCTAGGGGACAGGCAGGGCACCCCCAGGGACACCTAGAGGACAGACAGGGCGTCCCCAGGGACACCTAGGGGACAGCCAGGGCACCCCAGGGACAGCGATGGCACCCCCAGGGACACGTAGAGGACAGGCAGGGCACCCCCAGGGACACCTAGGAGACATCCAGGGCCCCCCCAGGGACGCCTAGGGGACCTCCAAGGCATCCCCAGGGACACGTACGGGACAGCCAGGGAACCCCAGGGACACCTAGGGGACAGCCAGGGCCCACCCAGGGACACCTAGGGGACAGCCAGGGAACCCCAGGGACACCCTGTGCACCCCCAGGGACACCCAGGGCACCCCCAGGGCACCCCAGAGACAGCCAGGGCACCCCCAGGGACACCTAGGGGACAGCCAGGGCCTCCCCAGGGACACCTTGGGGACAGCCAGGGAACCCCAGGGACACCCTGTGCACCCCCAGGGACACCCAGGGCACCCCCAGGGACACCTAGGGGAGAGCCAGGGAACCCCAGGGACACGCTGTGCACCCCCAGGGACACCCAGGGCACCCCCAGGGACACCTAGGGGACAGGCAGGGCACCCCCAGGGACACCTAGAGGACAGAGAGCGGGTCATCTGGGACACCTAGGGGACAGCCAGGGCACCCAAGGGACAGCGAGGGCACCCCCAGGGACACGTAGAGGACAGGCAGGGCACCCCCAGGGACACCTAGAGGACAGCCAGGGCACCCCAGGGACACCCAGGGGACAGCCTGGGCACCCTATGGACAGCCAGGGCACTCCCTGGGACACCTAGGGGACAGCCAGGGGCACCCCCAGGGACACCCAGGGCACCCCCAGGGACACCTAGGGGACAGCCGGGGCACCCCCAGGGACACCTAGGGGACAGCCAGGGCACCCCAGGGACACCCTTTGCACCCCCAGGGACACCCAGGGCGCCCCCAGGGCACCCCAGAGACAGCCAGGGCACCCCCAGGGACACCTAGGGGACAGCCAGGGCCCCCCAGGGACACCTAGGGGACAGCCAGGGAACCCCAGGGACACCCTGTGCACCCCCAGGGACATCCAGGGCACACCCAGGGACACCCAGGGCACACCCAGGGCACCTTAGGGACAGCCAGGGCACCCCCAAGGACATCTAGGGGACAAGCAGGGCACCCCCAGGGACACCTAGGGGACAGCCAGGGCAGCCTAGGGATAGCGAGGGCACCCCCAGGGACACCTAGGGGACAGGCAGGGCGCCCCAGGGCACCCCAGGGACACCCAGGGCACCCCAGGGACACGTAGGGACAGCCAGGGCACCCACAGGGACACCCAGGGCACCCCCAGAGACACCTGGGGGACCTCCAGGGCACCCCCAGGGACACGTAAGGGACAGCCAAGGAACCCCAGGGACACACTGTGCACCCCCAGGGACACCCAGGGCACCCCCAGGGACACCTAGGGGACAGGCAGGGCACCCCCAGGGACACCTAGAGGACAGACAGGGCGTCCCCAGGGACACCTAGGGGACAGCCAGGGCACCCCAAGGACAGCGATGGCACCCCCAGGGACACGTAGAGGACAGGCAGGGCACCCCCAGAGACACCTAGGAGACATTCAGGGCCCCCCCAGGGACGCCTAGGGGACCTCCAGGGCACCCCCAGGGACACGTACGGGACAGCCAAGGAATCCCAGGGACACACTGTGCACCCCCAGGGACACCCAGGGCACCCCCAGGGACACCTAGGGGACAGCCAGGGGCACCCCCAGGGACACCCAGGGCACCCCCAGGGACACCTAGGGGACAGCCGGGGCACCCCCAGGGACACCTAGGGGACAGCCAGGGCACCCCAGGGACACCCTTTGCACCCCCAGGGACACCCAGGGCGCCCCCAGGGCACCCCAGAGACAGCCAGGGCACCCCCAGGGACACCTAGGGGACAGCCAGGGCCCCCCAGGGACACCTAGGGGACAGCCAGGGAACCCCAGGGACACCCTGTGCACCCCCAGGGACATCCAGGGCACACCCAGGGACACCCAGGGCACACCCAGGGCACCCTAGGGACAGCCAGGGCACCCCCAAGGACATCTAGGGGACAAGCAGGGCACCCCCAGGGACACCTAGGGGACAGCCAGGGCAGCCTAGGGATAGCGAGGGCACCCCCAGGGACACCTAGGGGACAGGCAGGGCGCCCCAGGGCACCCCAGGGACACCCAGGGCACCCCAGGGACACGTAGGGACAGCCAGGGCACCCACAGGGACACCCAGGGCACCCCCAGGGACACCTGGGGGACCTCCAGGGCACCCCCAGGGACACGTACGGGACAGCCAAGGAACCCCAGGGACACACTGTGCACCCCCAGGGACACCCAGGGCACCCCCAGGGACACCTAGGGGACAGGCAGGGCACCCCCAGGGACACCTAGAGGACAGACAGGGCGTCCGCAGGGACACCTAGGGGACAGCCAGGGCACCCCAGGGACAGCGATGGCACCCCCAGGGACACGTAGAGGACAGGCAGGGCACCCCCAGGGACACCTAGGAGACATCCAGGGCCCCCCCAGGGACGCCTAGGGGACCTCCAAGGCATCCCCAGGGACACGTACGGGACAGCCAGGGAACCCCAGGGACACCTAGAGGACAGCCTGGGCACCCCAGGGACACCCAGGGGACAGCCAGGGCACCCTATGGACAGCCAGGGCACTCCCTGGGACACCTAGGGGACAGCCAGGGGCACCCCCAGGGACACCCAGGGCACCCCCAGGGACACCTAGGGGACAGCCGGGGCACCCCCAGGGACACCTAGGGGACAGCCAGGGCACCCCAGGGACACCCTTTGCAGCCCCAGGGACACCCAGGGCGCCCCCAGGGCACCCCAGAGACAGCCAGGGCACCCCCAGGGACACCTAGGGGACAGCCAGGGCCCCCCAGGGACACCTAGGGGACAGCCAGGGAACCCCAGGGACACCCTGTGCACCCCCAGGGACACCTAGGGCACCCCCAGGGACACCCAGGGCACACCCAGGGCACCCTAGGGACAGCCAGGGCACCCCCAAGGACATCTAGGGGACAAGCAGGGCACCCCCAGGGACACCTAGGGGACAGCCAGGGCAGCCTAGGGATAGCGAGGGCACCCCCAGGGACACCTAGGGGACAGGCAGGGCGCCCCAGGGCACCCCAGGGACACCCAGGGCACCCCAGGGACACGTAGGGACAGCCAGGGCACCCACAGGGACACCCAGGGCACCCCCAGGGACACCTGGGGGACCTCCAGGGCACCCCCAGGGACACGTACGGGACAGCCAAGGAACCCCAGGGACACACTGTGCACCCCCAGGGACACCCAGGGCACCCCCAGGGACACCTAGGGGACAGGCAGGGCACCCCCAGGGACACCTAGAGGACAGACAGGGCGTCCCCAGGGACACCTAGGGGACAGCCAGGGCACCCCAGGGACAGCGATGGCACCCCCAGGGACACGTAGAGGACAGGCAGGGCACCCCCAGGGACACCTAGGAGACATCCAGGGCCCCCCCAGGGACGCCTAGGGGACCTCCAAGGCATCCCCAGGGACACATACGGGACAGCCAGGGAACCCCAGGGACACCCTGTGCACCCCCAGGGACAGCCAGGGCACCCCCAGGGACACCTAGGGGACAGCCAGGGCCCCCCCAGGGACACCTAGGGGACAGCCAGGGAACCCCAGGGACACCCTGTGCACCCCCAGGGACACCCAGGGCACCCCCAGGGCACCCCAGAGACAGCCAGGGCACCCCCAGGGACACCTAGGGGACAGCCAGGGCCTCCCCAGGGACACCTTGGGGACAGCCAGGGAACCCCAGGGACACCCTGTGCACCCCCAGGGACACCCAGGGAACCCCCAGGGACACCTAGGGGAGAGCCAGGGAACCCCAGGGACACGCTGTGCACCCCCAGGGACACCCAGGGCACCCCCAGGGACACCTAGGGGACAGGCAGGGCACCCCCAGGGACACCTAGAGGACAGAGAGGGGGTCCTCTGGGACACCTAGGGGACAGCCAGGGAACCCCAGGGACAGCGAGGGCACCCCCAGGGACACGTAGAGGACAGGCAGGGCACCCCCAGGGACACCTAGAGGACAGCCAGGGCACCCCAGGGACACCCAGGGGACAGCCAGGGCACCCTATGGACAGCCAGGGCACTCCCTGGGACACCTAGGGGACAGCCAGGGGCACCCCCAGGGACACCCAGGGCACCCCCAGGGACACCTAGGGGACAGCCGGGGCACCCCCAGGGACACCTAGGGGACAGCCAGGGCACCCCAGGGACACCCTTTGCAGCCCCAGGGACACCCAGGGCGCCCCCAGGGCACCCCAGAGACAGCCAGGGCACCCCCAGGGACACCTAGGGGACAGCCAGGGCCCCCCAGGGACACCTAGGGGACAGCCAGGGAACCCCAGGGACACCCTGTGCACCCCCAGGGACACCCAGGGCACACCCAGGGACACCCAGGGCACACCCAGGGCACCCTAGGGACAGCCAGGGCACCCCCAAGGACATCTAGGGGACAAGCAGGGCACCCCCAGGGACACCTAGGGGACAGCCAGGGCAGCCTAGGGATAGCGAGGGCACCCCCAGGGACACCTAGGGGACAGGCAGGGCGCCCCAGGGCACCCCAGGGACACCCAGGGCACCCCAGGGACACGTAGGGACAGCCAGGGCACCCACAGGGACACCCAGGGCACCCCCAGGGACACCTGGGGGACCTCCAGGGCACCCCCAGGGACACGTACGGGACAGCCAAGGAACCCCAGGGACACACTGTGCACCCCCAGGGACACCCAGGGCACCCCCAGGGACACCTAGGGGACAGGCAGGGCACCCCCAGGGACACCTAGAGGACAGACAGGGCGTCCCCAGGGACACCTAGGGGACAGCCAGGGCACCCCAGGGACAGCGATGGCACCCCCAGGGACACGTAGAGGACAGGCAGGGCACCCCCAGGGACACCTAGGAGACATCCAGGGCCCCCCCAGGGACGCCTAGGGGACCTCCAAGGCATCCCCAGGGACACGTACGGGACAGCCAGGGAACCCCAGGGACACCCTGTGCACCCCCAGGGACAGCCAGGGCACCCCCAGGGACACCTAGGGGACAGCCAGGGCACCCCAGGGACACCTAGGGGACAGCCAGGGAACCCCAGGGACACCCTGTGCACCCCCAGGGACACCCAGGGCACCCCCAGGGCACCCCAGAGACAGCCAGGGCACCCCCAGGACACCTAGGGGACAGCCAGGGCCTCCCCAGGGACACCTTGGGGACAGCCAGGGAACCCCAGGGACACCCTGTGCACCCCCAGGGACACCCAGGGCACCCCCAGGGACACCTAGGGGAGAGCCAGGGAACCCCAGGGACACGCTGTGCACCCCCAGGGACACCCAGGGCACCCCCAGGGACACCTAGGGGACAGGCAGGGCACCCCCAGGGACACCTAGAGGACAGAGAGGGGGTCCTCTGGGACACCTAGGGGACAGCCAGGGCACCCCAGGGACAGCGAGGGCACCCCCAGGGACACGTAGAGGACAGGCAGGGCACCCCCAGGGACACCTAGAGGACAGCCAGGGCACCCCAGGGACACCCAGGGGACAGCCAGGGCACCCTATGGACAGCCAGGGCACTCCCTGGGACACCTAGGGGACAGCCAGGGGCACCCCCAGGGACACCCAGGGCACCCCCAGGGACTCCTAGGGGACAGCCGGGGCACCCCCAGGGACACCTAGGGGACAGCCAGGGAAACCCAGGGACACCCTTTGCACCCCCAGGGACACCCAGGGCGCCCCCAGGGCACCCCAGAGACAGCCAGGGCACCCCCAGGGACACCTAGGGGACAGCCAGGGACACCCAGGGACACCTAGGGGACAGCCAGGGCAGCCTAGGGATAGCGAGGGCACCCCCAGGGACACCTAGGGGACAGGCAGGGCGCCCCAGGGCACCCCAGGGACACCCAGGGCACCCCAGGGACACGTAGGGACAGCCAGGGCACCCACAGGGACACCCAGGGCACCCCCAGGGACACCTGGGGGACCTCCAGGGCACCCCCAGGGACACGTACGGGACAGCCAAGGAACCCCAGGGACACACTGTGCACCCCCAGGGACACCCAGGGCACCCCCAGGGACACCTAGGGGACAGGCAGGGCACCCCCAGGGACACCTAGAGGACAGACAGGGCGTCCCCAGGGACACCTAGGGGACAGCCAGGGCACCCCAGGGACAGCGATGGCACCCCCAGGGACACGTAGAGGACAGGCAGGGCACCCCCAGGGACGCCTAGGGGACCTCCAAGGCATCCCCAGGGACACGTACGGGACAGCCAGGGAACCCCAGGGACACCTAGGGGACAGCCAGGGCCCACCCAGGGACACCTAGGGGACAGCCAGGGAACCCCAGGGACACCCTGTGCACCCCCAGGGACACCCAGGGCACCCCCAGGGCACCCCAGAGACAGCCAGGGCACCCCCAGGGACACCTAGGGGACAGCCAGGGCCTCCCCAGGGACACCTTGGGGACAGCCAGGGAACCCCAGGGACACCCTGTGCACCCCCAGGGACACCCAGGGCACCCCCAGGGACACCTAGGGGAGAGCCAGGGAACCCCAGGGACACGCTGTGCACCCCCAGGGACACCCAGGGCACCCCCAGGGACACCTAGGGGACAGGCAGGGCACCCCCAGGGACACCTAGAGGACAGAGAGCGGGTCATCTGGGACACCTAGGGGACAGCCAGGGCACCCCAGGGACAGCGAGGGCACCCCCAGGGACACGTAGAGGACAGGCAGGGCACCCCCAGGGACACCTAGAGGACAGCCAGGGCACCCCAGGGACACCCAGGGGACAGCCTGGGCACCCTATGGAGAGCCAGGGCACTCCCTGGGACACCTAGGGGACAGCCAGGGGCACCCCCAGGGACACCCAGGGCACCCCCAGGGACACCTAGGGGACAGCCGGGGCACCCCCAGGGACACCTAGGGGACAGCCAGGGCACCCCAGGGACACCCTTTGCACCCCCAGGGACACCCAGGGCGCCCCCAGGGCACCCCAGAGACAGCCAGGGCACCCCCAGGGACACCTAGGGGACAGCCAGGGCCCCCCAGGGACACCTAGGAGACATCCAGGGCCCCCCCAGGGACGCCTAGGGGACCTCCAAGGCATCCCCAGGGACACGTACGGGACAGCCAGGGAACCCCAGGGACACCTAGAGGACAGCCAGGGCACCCCAGGGACACCCAGGGGACAGCCAGGGCACTCCCTGGGACACCTAGGGGACAGCCAGGGGCACCCCCAGGGACACCCAGGGCACCCCCAGGGACACCTAGGGGACAGCCGGGGCACCCCCAGGGACACCTAGGGGACAGCCAGGGCACCCCAGGGACACCCCTTGCACCCCCAGGGACACCCAGGGCGCCCCCAGGGCACCCCAGAGACAGCCAGGGCACCCCCAGGGACACCTAGGGGACAGCCAGGGCCCCCCAGGGACACCTAGGGGACAGCCAGGGAACCCCAGGGACACCCTGTGCACCCCCAGGGACACCCAGGGCACACCCAGGGACACCCAGGGCACAGCCAGGGCACCCTAGGGACAGCCAGGGCACCCCCAAGGACATCTAGGGGACAAGCAGGGCACCCCCAGGGACACCTAGGGGACAGCCAGGGCAGCCTAGGGATAGCGAGGGCACCCCCAGGGACACCTAGGGGACAGGCAGGGCGCCCCAGGGCACCCCAGGGACACCCAGGGCACCCCAGGGACACGTAGGGACAGCCAGGGCACCCACAGGGACACCCAGGGCACCCCCAGGGACACCTGGGGGACCTCCAGGGCACCCCCAGGGACACGTACGGGACAGCCAAGGAACCCCAGGGACACACTGTGCACCCCCAGGGACACCCAGGGCACCCCCAGGGACACCTAGGGGACAGGCAGGGCACCCCCAGGGACACCTAGAGGACAGACAGGGCGTCCCCAGGGACACCTAGGGGACAGCCAGGGCACCCCAGGGACAGCGATGGCACCCCCAGGGACACGTAGAGGACAGGCAGGGCACCCCCAGGGACACCTAGGAGACATCCAGGGCCCCCCCAGGGACGCCTAGGGGACCTCCAAGGCATCCCCAGGGACACGTACGGGACAGCCAGGGAACCCCAGGGACACCCTGTGCACCCCCAGGGACAGCCAGGGCACCCCCAGGGACACCTAGGGGACAGCCAGGGCCCCCCCAGGGACACCTAGGGGACAGCCAGGGAACCCCAGGGACACCCTGTGCACCCCCAGGGACACCCAGGGCACCCCCAGGGCACCCCAGAGACAGCCAGGGCACCCCCAGGGACACCTAGGGGACAGCCAGGGCCTCCCCAGGGACACCTTGGGGACAGCCAGGGAACCCCAGGGACACCCTGTGCACCCCCAGGGACACCCAGGGCACCCCCAGGGACACCTAGGGGAGAGCCAGAGAACCCCAGGGACACGCTGTGCACCCCCAGGGACACCCAGGGCACCCCCAGGGACACCTAGGGGACAGAGAGGGGGTCCTCTGGGACACCTAGGGGACAGCCAGGGCACCCCAGGGACAGCGAGGGCACCCCCAGGGACACGTAGAGGACAGGCAGGGCACCCCCAGGGACACCTAGAGGACAGCCAGGGCACCCCAGGGACACCCAGGGGACAGCCAGGGCACCCTATGGACAGCCAGGGCACTCCCTGGGACACCTAGGGGACAGCCTGGGGCACCCCCAGGGACACCCAGGGCACCCCCAGGGACTCCTAGGGGACAGCCGGGGCACCCCCAGGGACACCTAGGGGACAGCCAGGGCACCCCAGGGACACCCTTTGCACCCCCAGGGACACCCAGGGCGCCCCCAGGGCACCCCAGAGACAGCCAGGGCACCCCCAGGGACACCTAGGGGACAGCCAGGGCCCCCCAGGGACACCTAGGGGACAGCCAGGGAACCCCAGGGACACCCTGTGCACCCCCAGGGACATCCAGGGCACACCCAGGGACACCCAGGGCACACCCAGGGCACCCTAGGGACAGCCAGGGCACCCCCAAGGACATCTAGGGGACAAGCAGGGCACCCCCAGGGACACCTAGGGGACAGCCAGGGCAGCCTAGGGATAGCGAGGGCACCCCCAGGGACGCCTAGGGGACAGGCAGGGCGCCCCAGGGCACCCCAGGGACACCCAGGGCACCCCAGGGACACGTAGGGACAGCAGGGGCACCCACAGGGACACCCAGGGCACCCCCAGGGACACCTGGGGGACCTCCAGGGCACCCCCAGGGACACGTACGGGACAGCCAAGGAACCCCAGGGACACACTGTGCACCCCCAGGGACACCCAGGGCACCCCCAGGGACACCTAGGGGACAGGCAGGGCACCCCCAGGGACACCTAGAGGACAGACAGGGCGTCCCCAGGGACACCTAGGGGACAGCCAGGGCACCCCAGGGACAGCGATGGCACCCCCAGGGACACGTAGAGGACAGGCAGGGCACCCCCAGGGACACCTAGGAGACATCCAGGGCCCCCCCAGGGACGCCTAGGGGACCTCCAAGGCATCCCCAGGGACACGTACGGGACAGCCAGGGAACCCCAGGGACACCTAGAGGACAGCCAGGGCACCCCAGGGACACCCAGGGGACAGCCAGGGCACCCTATGGACAGCCAGGGCACTCCCTGGGACACCTAGGGGACAGCCAGGGGCACCCCCAGGGACACCCAGGGCACCCCCAGGGACACCTAGGGGACAGCCGGGGCACCCCCAGGGACACCTAGGGGACAGCCAGGGCACCCCAGGGACACCCTTTGCAGCCCCAGGGACACCCAGGGCGCCCCCAGGGCACCCCAGAGACAGCCAGGGCACCCCCAGGGACACCTAGAGGACAGCCAGGGCCCCCCAGGGACACCTAGGGGACAGCCAGGGAACCCCAGGGACACCCTGTGCACCCCCAGGGACACCCAGGGCACACCCAGGGACACCCAGGGCACAGCCAGGGCACCCTAGGGACAACCAGGGCACCCCCAAGGACATCTAGGGGACAAGCAGGGCACCCCCAGGGACACCTAGGGGACAGCCAGGGCAGCCTAGGGATAGCGAGGGCACCCCCAGGGACACCTAGGGGACAGGCAGGGCGCCCCAGGGCACCCCAGGGACACCCAGGGCACCCCAGGGACACGTAGGGACAGCCAGGGCACCCACAGGGACACCCAGGGCACCCCCAGGGACACCTGGGGGACCTCCAGGGCACCCCCAGGGACACGTACGGGACAGCCAAGGAACCCCAGGGACACACTGTGCACCCCCAGGGACACCCAGGGCACCCCCAGGGACACCTAGGGGACAGGCAGGGCACCCCCAGGGACACCTAGAGGACAGACAGGGCGTCCCCAGGGACACCTAGGGGACAGCCAGGGCACCCCAGGGACACCCAGGGCACCCCCAGGGACACGTAGAGGACAGGCAGGGCACCCCCAGGGACACCTAGGAGACATCCAGGGCCCCCCCAGGGACGCCTAGGGGACCTCCAAGGCATCCCCAGGGACACGTACGGGACAGCCAGGGAACCCCAGGGACACCCTGTGCACCCCCAGGGACAGCCAGGGCACCCCCAGGGACACCTAGGGGACAGCCAGGGCCCCCCCAGGGACACCTAGGGGACAGCCAGGGAACCCCAGGGACACCCTGTGCACCCCCAGGGACACCCAGGGCACCCCCAGGGCACCCCAGAGACAGCCAGGGCACCCCCAGGGACACCTAGGGGACAGCCAGGGCCTCCCCAGGGACACCTTGGGGACAGCCAGGGAACCCCAGGGACACCCTGTGCACCCCCAGGGACACCCAGGGAACCCCCAGGGACACCTAGGGGAGAGCCAGGGAACCCCAGGGACACGCTGTGCACCCCCAGGGACTCCCAGGGCACCCCCAGGGACACCTAGGGGACAGGCAGGGCACCCCCAGGGACACCTAGGGGACAGAGAGGGGGTCCTCTGGGACACCTAGGGGACAGCCAGGGCACCCCAGGGACAGCGAGGGCACCCCCAGGGACACGTAGAGGACAGGCAGGGCACCCCCAGGGACACCAAGAGGACAGCCAGGGCACCCCAGGGACACCCAGGGGACAGCCATGGCACCCTATGGACAGCCAGGGCACTCCCTGGGACACCTAGGGGACAGCCAGGGGCACCCCCAGGGACACCCAGGGCACCCCCAGGGACACCTAGGGGACAGCCGGGGCACCCCCAGGGACACCTAGGGGACAGCCAGGGCACCCCAGGGACACCCTTTGCAGCCCCAGGGACACCCAGGGCGCCCCCAGGGCACCCCAGAGACAGCCAGGGCACCCCCAGGGACACCTAGGGGACAGCCAGGGCCCCCCAGGGACACCTAGGGGACAGCCAGGGAACCCCAGGGACACCCTGTGCACCCCCAGGGACACCCAGGGCACACCCAGGGACACCCAGGGCACACCCAGGGCACCCTAGGGACAGCCAGGGCACCCCCAAGGACATCTAGGGGACAAGCAGGGCACCCCCAGGGACACCTAGGGGACAGCCAGGGCAGCCTAGGGATAGCGAGGGCACCCCCAGGGACACCTAGGGGACAGGCAGGGCGCCCCAGGGCACCCCAGGGACACCCAGGGCACCCCAGGGACACGTAGGGACAGCCAGGGCACCCACAGGGACACCCAGGGCACCCCCAGGGACACCTGGGGGACCTCCAGGGCACCCCCAGGGACACGTACGGGACAGCCAAGGAACCCCAGGGACACACTGTGCACCCCCAGGGACACCCAGGGCACCCCCAGGGACACCTAGGGGACAGGCAGGGCACCCCCAGGGACACCTAGAGGACAGACAGGGCGTCCCCAGGGACACCTAGGGGACAGCCAGGGCACCCCAGGGACAGCGATGGCACCCCCAGGGACACGTAGAGGACAGGCAGGGCACCCCCAGGGACACCTAGGAGACATCCAGGGCCCCCCCAGGGACGCCTAGGGGACCTCCAAGGCATCCCCAGGGACACGTACGGGACAGCCAGGGAACCCCAGGGACACCCTGTGCACCCCCAGGGACAGCCAGGGCACCCCCAGGGACACCTAGGGGACAGCCAGGGCCCCCCCAGGGACACCTAGGGGACAGCCAGGGGACAGCCAGGGCACCCTATGGACAGCCAGGGCACTCCCTGGGACACCTAGGGGACAGCCAGGGGCACCCCCAGGGACACCCAGGGCACCCCCAGGGACACCTAGGGGACAGCCGGGGCACCCCCAGGGACACCTAGGGGACAGCCAGGGCACCCCAGGGACACCCTTTGCAGCCCCAGGGACACCCAGGGCGCCCCCAGGGCACCCCAGAGACAGCCAGGGCACCCCCAGGGACACCTAGGGGACAGCCAGGGCCCCCCAGGGACACCTAGGGGACAGCCAGGGAACCCCAGGGACACCCTGTGCACCCCCAGGGACACCCAGGGCACCCCCAGGAACACCTAGGGGAGAGCCAGGGAACCCCAGGGACACGCTGTGCACCCCCAGGGACACCCAGGGCACCCCCAGGGACACCTAGGGGACAGGCAGGGCACCCCCAGGGACACCTAGAGGACAGAGAGGGGGTCCTCTGGGACACCTAGGGGACAGCCAGGGCACCCCAGGGACAGCGAGGGCACCCCCAGGGACACGTAGAGGACAGGCAGGGCACCCCCAGGGACACCTAGAGGACAGCCAGGGCACCCCAGGGACACCCAGGGGACAGCCAGGGCACCCTATGGACAGCCAGGGCACTCCCTGGGACACCTAGGGGACAGCCAGGGGCACCCCCAGGGACACCCAGGGCACCCCCAGGGACTCCTAGGGGACAGCCGGGGCACCCCCAGGGACACCTAGGGGACAGCCAGGGCAACCCAGGGACACCCTTTGCACCCCCAGGGACACCCAGGGCGCCCCCAGGGCACCCCAGAGACAGCCAGGGCACCCCCAGGGACACCTAGGGGACAGCCAGGGCCCCCCAGGGACACCTAGGGGACAGCCAGGGAACCCCAGGGACACCCTGTGCACCCCCAGGGACATCCAGGGCACACCCAGGGACACCCAGGGCACACCCAGGGCACCCTAGGGACAGCCAGGGCACCCCCAAGGAAATCTAGGGGACAAGCAGGGCACCCCCAGGGACACCTAGGGGACAGCCAGGGCAGCCTAGGGATAGCGAGGGCACCCCCAGGGACACCTAGGGGACAGGCAGGGCGCCCCAGGGCACCCCAGGGACACCCAGGGCACCCCAGGGACACGTAGGGACAGCCAGGGCACCCACAGGGACACCCAGGGCACCCCCAGGGACACCTGGGGGACCTCCAGGGCACCCCCAGGGACACGTACGGGACAGCCAAGGAACCCCAGGGACACACTGTGCACCCCCAGGGACACCCAGGGCACCCCCAGGGACACCTAGGGGACAGGCAGGGCACCCCCAGGGACACCTAGAGGACAGACAGGGCGTCCCCAGGGACACCTAGGGGACAGCCAGGGCACCCCAGGGACACCCAGGGCACCCCCAGGGACACGTAGAGGACAGGCAGGGCACCCCCAGGGACACCTAGGAGACATCCAGGGCCCCCCCAGGGACGCCTAGGGGACCTCCAAGGCATCCCCAGGGACACGTACGGGACAGCCAGGGAACCCCAGGGACACCCTGTGCACCCCCAGGGACAGCCAGGGCACCCCCAGGGACACCTAGGGGACAGCCAGGGCCCCCCCAGGGACACCTAGGGGACAGCCAGGGAACCCCAGGGACACCCTGTGCACCCCCAGGGACACCCAGGGCACCCCCAGGGACACCTAGGGGACAGCCAGGGAACCCCAGGGACACGCTGTGCACCCCCAGGGACACCCAGGGCACCCCCAGGGACACCTAGGGGACAGGCAGGGCACCCCCAGGGACACCTAGAGGACAGAGAGGGGGTCCTCTGGGACACCTAGGGGACAGCCAGGGCACCCCAGGGACAGCGAGGGCACCCCCAGGGACACGTAGAGGACAGGCAGGGCACCCCCAGGGACACCTAGAGGACAGCCAGGGCACCCCAGGGACACCCAGGGGACAGCCAGGGCACCCTATGGAGAGCCAGGGCACTCCCTGGGACACCTAGGGGACAGCCAGGGGCACCCCCAGGGACACCCAGGGCACCCCCAGGGACACCTAGGGGACAGCCGGGGCACCCCCAGGGACACCTAGGGGACAGCCAGGGCACCCCAGGGACACCCTTTGCAGCCCCAGGGACACCCAGGGCGCCCCCAGGGCACCCCAGAGACAGCCAGGGCACCCCCAGGGACACCTAGGGGACAGCCAGGGCCCCCCAGGTACACCTAGGGGACAGCCAGGGAACCCCAGGGACACCCTGTGCACCCCCAGGGACACCCAGGGCACACCCAGGGACACCCAGGGCACACCCAGGGCACCCTAGGGACAGCCAGGGCACCCCCAAGGACATCTAGGGGACAAGCAGGGCACCCCCAGGGACACCTAGGGGACAGCCAGGGCAGCCTAGGGATAGCGAGGGCACCCCCAGGGACACCTAGGGGACAGGCAGGGCGCCCCAGGGCACCCCAGGGACACCCAGGGCACCCCAGGGACACGTAGGGACAGCCAGGGCACCCACAGGGACACCCAGGGCACCCCCAGGGACACCTGGGGGACCTCCAGGGCACCCCCAGGGACACGTACGGGACAGCCAAGGAACCCCAGGGACACACTGTGCACCCCCAGGGACACCCAGGGCACCCCCAGGGACACCTAGGGGACAGGCAGGGCACCCCCAGGGACACCTAGAGGACAGACAGGGCGTCCCCAGGGACACCTAGGGGACAGCCAGGGCACCCCAGGGACAGCGATGGCACCCCCAGGGACACGTAGAGGACAGGCAGGGCACCCCCAGGGACACCTAGGAGACATCCAGGGCCCCCCCAGGGACGCCTAGGGGACCTCCAAGGCATCCCCAGGGACACGTACGGGACAGCCAGGGAACCCCAGGGACACCCTGTGCACCCCCAGGGACAGCCAGGGCACCCCCAGGGACACCTAGGGGACAGCCAGGGCCCCCCCAGGGACACCTAGGGGACAGCCAGGGAACCCCAGGGACACCCTGTGCACCCCCAGGGACACCCAGGGCACCCCCAAGGCACCCCAGAGACAGCCAGGGCACCCCCAGGGACACCTAGGGGACAGCCAGGGCCTCCCCAGGGACACCTTGGGGACAGCCAGGGAACCCCAGGGACACCCTGTGCACCCCCAGGGACACCCAGGGCACGCCCAGGGACACCTAGGGGAGAGCCAGGGAACCCCAGGGACACGCTGTGCACCCCCAGGGACACCCAGGGCACCCCCAGGGACACCTAGGGGACAGGCAGGGCACCCCCAGGGACACCTAGAGGACAGAGAGGGGGTCCTCTGGGACACCTAGGGGACAGCCAGGGCACCCCAGGGACAGCGAGGGCACCCCCAGGGACACGTAGAGGACAGGCAGGGCACCCCCAGGGACACCTAGAGGACAGCCAGGGCACCCCAGGGACACCCAGGGGACAGCCAGGGCACCCTATGGACAGCCAGGGCACTCCCTGGGACACCTAGGGGACAGCCAGGGGCACCCCCAGGGACACCCAGGGCACCCCCAGGGACTCCTAGGGGACAGCCGGGGCACCCCCAGGGACACCTAGGGGACAGCCAGGGCAACCCAGGGACACCCTTTGCACCCCCAGGGACACCCAGGGCGCCCCCAGGGCACCCCAGAGACAGCCAGGGCACCCCCAGGGACACCTAGGGGACAGCCAGGGCCCCCCAGGGACACCTAGGGGACAGCCAGGGAACCCCAGGGACACCCTGTGCACCCCCAGGGACATCCAGGGCACACCCAGGGACACCCAGGGCACACCCAGGGCACCCTAGGGACAGCCAGGGCACCCCCAAGGAAATCTAGGGGACAAGCAGGGCACCCCCAGGGACACCTAGGGGACAGCCAGGGCAGCCTAGGGATAGCGAGGGCACCCCCAGGGACACCTAGGGGACAGCCAGGGCACCCTATGGACAGCCAGGGCACTCCCTGGGACACCTAGGGGACAGCCAGGGGCACCCCCAGGGACACCCAGGGCACCCCCAGGGACACCTAGGGGACAGCCGGGGCACCCCCAGGGACACCTAGGGGACAGCCAGGGCACCCCAGGGACACCCTTTGCAGCCCCAGGGACAGCCAGGGCGCCCCCAGGGCACCCCAGAGACAGCCAGGGCACCCCCAGGGACACCTAGGGGACAGCCAGGGAACCCCAGGGACACCCTGTGCACCCCCAGGGACACCCAGGGCACACCCAGGGACACCCAGGGCACACCCAGGGCACCCTAGGGACAGCCAGGGCACCCCCAAGGACATCTAGGGGACAAGCAGGGCACCCCCAGGGACACCTAGGGGACAGCCAGGGCAGACTAGGGATAGCGAGGGCACCCCCAGGGACACCTAGGGGACAGGCAGGGCGCCCCAGGGCACCCCAGGGACACCCAGGGCACCCCAGGGACACGTAGGGACAGCCAGGGCACCCACAGGGACACCCAGGGCACCCCCAGGGACACCTGGGGGACCTCCAGGGCACCCCCAGGGACACGTACGGGACAGCCAAGGAACCCCAGGGACACACTGTGCACCCCCAGGGACACCCAGGGCACCCCCAGGGACACCTAGGGGACAGGCAGGGCACCCCCAGGGACACCTAGAGGACAGACAGGGCGTCCCCAGGGACACCTAGGGGACAGCCAGGGCACCCCAGGGACAGCGATGGCACCCCCAGGGACACGTAGAGGACAGGCAGGGCACCCCCAGGGACACCTAGGAGACATCCAGGGCCCCCCCAGGGACGCCTAGGGGACCTCCAAGGCATCCCCAGGGACACGTACGGGACAGCCAGGGAACCCCAGGGACACCTAGAGGACAGCCAGGGCACCCCAGGGACACCCAGGGGACAGCCAGGGCACCCTATGGACAGCCAGGGCACTCCCTGGGACACCTAGGGGACAGCCAGGGGCACCCCCAGGGACACCCAGGGCACCCCCAGGGACACCTAGGGGACAGCCGGGGCACCCCCAGGGACACCTAGGGGACAGCCAGGGCACCCCAGGGACACCCTTTGCAGCCCCAGGGACACCCAGGGCGCCCCCAGGGCACCCCAGAGACAGCCAGGGCACCCCCAGGGACACCTAGGGGACAGCCAGGGCCCCCCAGGGACACCTAGGGGACAGCCAGGGAACCCCAGGGACACCCTGTGCACCCCCAGGGACACCCAGGGCACACCCAGGGACACCCAGGGCACACCCAGGGCACCCTAGGGACAACCAGGGCACCCCCAAGGACATCTAGGGGACAAGCAGGGCACCCCCAGGGACACCTAGGGGACAGCCGGGGCACCCCCAGGGACACCTAGGGGACAGCCAGGGCACCCCAGGGACACCCTTTGCACCCCCAGGGACACCCAGGGCGCCCCCAGGGCACCACAGAGACAGCCAGGGCACCGCCAGGGACACCTAGGGGACAGCCAGGGCCCCCCAGGGACACCTAGGGGACAGCCAGGGAACCCCAGGGACACCCTGTGCACCCCCAGGGACACCCAGGGCACACCCAGGGACACCCAGGGCACACCCAGGGCACCCTAGGGACAACCAGGGCACCCCCAAGGACATCTAGGGGACAAGCAGGGCACCCCCAGGGACACCTAGGGGACAGCCAGGGCAGCCTAGGGATAGCGAGGGCACCCCCAGGGACACCTAGGGGACAGGCAGGGCGCCCCAGGGCACCCCAGGGACACCCAGGGCACCCCAGGGACACGTAGGGACAGCCAGGGCACCCACAGGGACACCCAGGGCACCCCCAGGGACACCTGGGGGACCTCCAGGGCACCCCCAGGGACACGTACGGGACAGCCAAGGAACCCCAGGGACACACTGTGCACCCCCAGGGACACCCAGGGCACCCCCAGGGACACCTAGGGGACAGGCAGGGCACCCCCAGGGACACCTAGAGGACAGACAGGGCGTCCCCAGGGACACCTAGGGGACAGCCAGGGCACCCCAGGGACAGCGATGGCACCCCCAGGGACACGTAGAGGACAGGCAGGGCACCCCCAGGGACACCTAGGAGACATCCAGGGCCCCCCCAGGGACGCCTAGGGGACCTCCAAGGCATCCCCAGGGACACGTACGGGACAGCCAGGGAACCCCAGGGACACCCTGTGCACCCCCAGGGACAGCCAGGGCACCCCCAGGGACACCTAGGGGACAGCCAGGGCCCCCCCAGGGACACCTAGGGGACAGCCAGGGAACCCCAGGGACACCCTGTGCACCCCCAGGGACACCCAGGGCACCCCCAGGGCAACCCAGAGACAGCCAGGGCACCCCCAGGGACACCTAGGGGACAGCCAGGGCCTCCCCAGGGACACCTTGGGGACAGCCAGGGAACCCCAGGGACACCCTGTCCCCCCCCAGGGACACCCAGGGAACCCCCAGGGACACCGAGGGGAGAGCCAGGGAACCCCAGGGACACGCTGTGCACCCCCAGGGACACCCAGGGCACCCCCAGGGACACCTAGGGGACAGGCAGGACACCCCCAGGGACACCTAGAGGACAGAGAGGGGGTCCTCTGGGACACCTAGGGGACAGCCAGGGCACCCCAGGGACAGCGAGGGCACCCCCAGGGACACGTAGAGGACAGGCAGGGCACCCCCAGGGACACCTAGAGGACAGCCAGGGCACCCTATGGACAGCCAGGGCACTCCCTGGGACACCTAGGGGACAGCCAGGGGCACCCCCAGGGACACCCAGGGCACCCCCAGGGACACCTAGGGGACAGCCGGGGCACCCCCAGGGACACCTAGGGGACAGCCAGGGCACCCCAGGGACACCCTTTGCACCCCCAGGGACACCCAGGGCGCCCCCAGGGCACCCCAGAGACAGCCAGGGCACCCCCAGGGACACCTAGGGGACAGCCAGGGCCCCCCAGGGACACCCTGTGCACCCCCAGGGACACCCAGGGCACACCCAGGGACACCCAGGGCACACCCAGGGCACCCTAGGGACAGCCAGGGCACCCCCAAGGACATCTAGGGGACAAGCAGGGCACCCCCAGGGACACCTAGGGGACAGCCAGGGCAGCCTAGGAATAGCGAGGGCACCCCCAGGGACACCTAGGGGACAGGCAGGGCGCCCCAGGGCACCCCAGGGACACCCAGGGCACCCCAGGGACACGTAGGGACAGCCAGGGCACCCACAGGGACACCCAGGGCACCCCCAGGGACACCTGGGGGACCTCCAGGGCACCCCTAGGGACACGTACGGGACAGCCAAGGAACCCCAGGGACACACTGTGCACCCCCAGGGACAGCCAGGGCACCCCAGGGACACCTAGGGGACAGCCAGGGCACCCCCAGGGACACCTAGGGGACAGCCAGGGCCTCCCCAGGGACACCTTGGGTACAGCCAGGGAACCCCAGGGACACCCTGTGCACCCCCAGGGACACCCAGGGCACCCCCAGGGACACCTAGGGGAGAGCCAGGGAACCCCAGGGACACGCTGTGCACCCCCAGGGACACCCAGGGCACCCCCAGGGACACCTAGGGGACAGGCAGGGCACCCCCAGGGACACCTAGAGGACAGACAGGGGGTCCTCTGGGACACCTAGGGGACAGCCAGGGCACCCCAGGGACACCCAGGGCACCCCCAGGGACGCCTAGGGGACCTCCAGGGCACCCCCGGGGACACGTACGGGACAGCCAGGGAACCCCAGGGACACCCTGTTCACCCCCAGGGACACCCAGGGCACCCCCAGGGACACCTAGGGGAGAGCCAGGGAACCCCAGGGACACGCTGTGCACCCCCAGGGACACCCAGGGCACCCCCAGGGACACCTAGGGGACAGGCAGGGCACCCCCAGGGACACCTAGAGGACAGAGAGGGGGTCCTCTGGGACACCTAGGGGACAGCCAGGGCACCCCAGGGACAGCGAGGGCACCCCCAGGGACACGTAGAGGACAGGCAGGGCACCCCCAGGGACACCTAGAGGACAGCCAGGGCACCCCAGGGACACCCAGGGGACAGCCTGGGCACCCTATGGACAGCCAGGGCACTCCCTGGGACACCTAGGGGACAGCCAGGGGCACCCCCAGGGACACCCAGGGCACCCCCAGGGACACCTAGGGGACAGCCGGGGCACACCCAGGGACACCTAGGGGACAGCCAGGGCACCCCAGGGACACCCTTTGCACCCCCAGGGACACCCAGGGCGCCCCCAGGGCACCCCAGAGACAGCCAGGGCACCCCCAGGGACACCTAGGGGACAGCCAGGGCCCCCCAGGGACACCTAGGGGACAGCCAGGGAACCCCAGGGACACCCTGTGCACCCCCAGGGACATCCAGGGCACACCCAGGGACACCCAGGGCACACCCAGGGCACCCTAGGGACAGCCAGGGCACCCCCAAGGACATCTAGGGGACAAGCAGGGCACCCCCAGGGACACCTAGGGGACAGCCAGGGCGCCCCAGGGCACCCCAGGGACACCCAGGGCACCCCAGGGACACGTAGGGACAGCCAGGGCACCCACAGGGACACCCAGGGCACCTCCAGAGTCACCTGGGGGACCTCCAGGGCACCCCCAGGGACACGTACGGGACAGCCAAGGAACCCCAGGGACACACTGTGCACCCCCAGGGACACCCAGGGCACCCCCAGGGACACCTAGGGGACAGGCAGGGCACCCCCAGGGACACCTAGAGGACAGACAGGGCGTCCCCAGGGACACCTAGGGGACAGCCAGGGCACCCCAAGGACAGCGATGGCACCCCCAGGGACACGTAGAGGACAGGCAGGGCACCCCCAGGGACACCTAGGAGACATTCAGGGCCCCCCCAGGGACGCCTAGGGGACCTCCAAGGCATCCCCAGGGACACGTACGGGACAGCCAGGGAACCCCAGGGACACCTAGAGGACAGCCAGGGCACCCCAGGGACACCCAGGGGACAGCCAGGGCACCCTATGGACAGCCAGGGCACTCCCTGGGACACCTAGGGGAAAGCCAGGGGCACCCCCAGGGACACCCAGGGCACCCCCAGGGACACCTAGGGGACAGCCGGGGCACCCCCAGGGACACCTAGGGGACAGCCAGGGCACCCCAGGGACACCCTTTGCACCCCCAGGGACACCCAGGGCGCCCCCAGGGCACCCCAGAGACAGCCAGGGCACCCCCAGGGACACCTAGGGGACAGCCAGGGCCCCCCAGGGACACCTAGGGGACAGCCAGGGAACCCCAGGGACACCCTGTGCACCCCCAGGGACACCCAGGGCACACCCAGGGACACCCAGGGCACAGCCAGGGCACCCTAGGGACAGCTAGGGCACCCCCAAGGACACCTAGGGGACAGCCAGGGAACCCCAGGGACACCCTGTGCACCCCCAGGGACACCCAGGGCACACCCAGGGACACCCAGGGCACAGCCAGGGCACCCTAGGGACAGCCAGGGCACCCCCAAGGACATCTAGGGGACAAGCAGGGCACCCCCAGGGACACCTAGGGGACAGCCAGGGCAGCCTAGGGATAGCGAGGGCACCCCCAGGGACACCTAGGGGACAGGCAGGGCGCCCCAGGGCACCCCAGGGACACCCAGGGCACCCCAGGGACACGTAGGGACAGCCAGGGCACCCACAGGGACACCCAGGGCACCCCCAGGGACACCTGGGGGACCTCCAGGGCACCCCCAGGGACACGTACGGGACAGCCAAGGAACCCCAGGGACACACTGTGCACCCCCAGGGACACCCAGGGCACCCCCAGGGACACCTAGGGGACAGGCAGGGCACCCCCAGGGACACCTAGAGGACAGACAGGGCGTCCCCAGGGACACCTAGGGGACAGCCAGGGCACCCCAGGGACAGCGATGGCACCCCCAGGAACACGTAGAGGACAGGCAGGGCACCCCCAGGGACACCTAGGAGACATCCAGGGCCCCCCCAGGGACGCCTAGGGGACCTCCAAGGCATCCCCAGGGACACGTACGGGACAGCCAGGGAACCCCAGGGACACCCTGTGCACCCCCAGGGACAGCCAGGGCACCCCCAGGGACACCTAGGGGACAGCCAGGGCCCCCCCAGGGACACCTAGGGGACAGCCAGGGAACCCCAGGGACACCCTGTGCACCCCCAGGGACACCCAGGGCACCCCCAGGGCACCCCAGAGACAGCCAGGGCACCCCCAGGGACACCTAGGGGACAGCCAGGGCCTCCCCAGGGACACCTTGGGGACAGCCAGGGAACCCCAGGGACACCCTGTGCACCCCCAGGGACACCCAGGGCACCCCCAGGGACACCTAGGGGAGAGCCAGGGAACCCCAGGGACACGCTGTGCACCCCCAGGGACACCCAGGGCACCCCCAGGGACACCTAGGGGACAGGCAGGGCACCCCCAGGGACACCTAGAGGACAGAGAGGGGGTCCTCTGGGACACCTAGGGGACAGCCAGGGCACCCCAGGGAAAGCGAGGGCACCCCCAGGGACACGTAGAGGACAGCCAGGGCACCCCAGGGACACCCAGGGGACAGCCAGGGCACCCTATGGACAGCCAGGGCACTCCCTGGGACACCTAGGGGACAGCCAGGGGCACCCCCAGGGACACCCAGGGCACCCCCAGGGACTCCTAGGGGACAGCCGGGGCACCCCCAGGGACACCTAGGGGACAGCCAGGGCACCCCAGGGACACCCTTTGCATTCCCAGGGACACCCAGGGCGCCCCCAGGGCACCCCAGAGACAGCCAGGGCACCCCCAGGGACACCTAGGGGACAGCCAGGGCCCCCCAGGGACACCTAGGAGACATCCAGGGCCCCCCCAGGGACGCCTAGGGGACCTCCAAGGCATCCGCAGGGACACGTACGGGACAGCCAGGGAACCCCAGGGACACCTAGAGGACAGCCAGGGCACCCCAGGGACACCCAGGGGACAGCCAGGGCACCCTATGGACAGCCAGGGCACTCCCTGGGACACCTAGGGGACAGCCAGGGGCACCCCCAGGGACACCCAGGGCACCCCCAGGGACACCTAGGGGACAGCCGGGGCACCCCCAGGGACACCTAGGGGACAGCCAGGGCACCCCAGGGACACCCTTTGCACCCCCAGGGACACCCAGGGCGCCCCCAGGGCACCCCAGAGACAGCCAGGGCACCCCCAGGGACACCTAGGGGACAGCCAGGGCCCCCCAGGGACACCTAGGGGACAGCCAGGGAACCCCAGGGACACCCTGTGCACCCCCAGGGACACCCAGGGCACACCCAGGGACACCCAGGGCACAGCCAGGGCACCCTAGGGACAGCCAGGGCACCCCCAAGGACATCTAGGGGACAAGCAGGGCACCCCCAGGGACACCTAGGGGACAGCCAGGGCAGCCTAGGGATAGCGAGGGCACCCCCAGGGACACCTAGGGGACAGGCAGGGCGCCCCAGGGCACCCCAGGGACACCCAGGGCACCCCAGGGACACGTAGGGACAGCCAGGGCACCCACAGGGACACACAGGGCACCCCCAGGGACACCTGGGGGACCTCCAGGGCACCCCCAGGGACACGTACGGGACAGCCAAGGAACCCCAGGGACACACTGTGCACCCCCAGGGACACCCAGGGCACCCCCAGGGACACCTAGGGGACAGGCAGGGCACCCCCAGGGACACCTAGAGGACAGACAGGGCGTCCCCAGGGACACCTAGGGGACAGCCAGGGCACCCCAGGGACAGCGATGGCACCCCCAGGGACACGTAGAGGACAGGCAGGGCACCCCCAGGGACACCTAGGAGACATCCAGGGCCCCCCCAGGGACGCCTAGGGGACCTCCAAGGCATCCCCAGGGACACGTACGGGACAGCCAGGGAACCCCAGGGACACCTAGAGGACAGCCAGGGCACCCCAGGGACACCCAGGGGACAGCCAGGGCACCCTATGGACAGCCAGGGCACTCCCTGGGACACCTAGGGGACAGCCAGGGGCACCCCCAGGGACACCCAGGGCACCCCCAGGGACACCTAGGGGACAGCCGGGGCACCCCCAGGGACACCTAGGGGACAGCCAGGGCACCCCAGGGACACCCTTTGCACCCCCAGGGACACCCAGGGCGCCCCCAGGGCACCCCAGAGACAGCCAGGGCACCCCCAGGGACACCTAGGGGACAGCCAGGGCCCCCCAGGGACACCTAGGGGACAGCCAGGGAACCCCAGGGACACCCTGTGCACCCCCAGGGACACCCAGGGCACACCCAGGGCACCCTAGGGACAGCCAGGGCACCCCCAAGGACATCTAGGGGACAAGCAGGGCACCCCCAGGGACACCTAGGGGACAGCCAGGGCAGCCTAGGGATAGCGAGGGCACCCCCAGGGACACCTAGGGGACAGGCAGGGCGCCCCAGGGCACCCCAGGGACACCCAGGGCACCCCAGGGACACGTAGGGACAGCCAGGGCACCCACAGGGACACCCAGGGCACCCCCAGGGACACCTGGGGGACCTCCAGGGCACCCCCAGGGACACGTACGGGACAGCCAAGGAACCCCAGGGACACACTGTGCACCCCCAGGGACACCCAGGGCACCCCCAGGGACACCTAGGGGACAGGCAGGGCACCCCCAGGGACACCTAGAGGACAGACAGGGCGTCCCCAGGGACACCTAGGGGACAGCCAGGGCACCCCAGGGACAGCGATGGCACCCCCAGGGACACGTAGAGGACAGGCAGGGCACCCCCAGGGACACCTAGGAGACATCCAGGGCCCCCCCAGGGACGCCTAGGGCACCCCCAGGGACACCTAGGGGACCTCCAGGGCACCACAGGGACACCCTGTGCACCTCCAGGGACACCCCGGGCACCCCCAGGGCACCCCAGAGACAGCCAGGGCACCCCCAGAGACACCAAAAGAACAGCCAGGGCACCCTAGGGACAGCCAGGGCACCCCCAAGAACACCTAGGGGCCAGGCAGGGCACCCCCAGGGACACGAGGGTACAGCCAGGGCACCCTAGGGACAGCCAGGGCACCCCCAGGGACACCTAGGGGACAGCCAGGGCACCCTAGGGACAGCCAGTGCAACCCCAGGGACACGTAGGCGACAGGCAGGGCATCCCCAGGGACACCTAGAGGACAGCCAAGGCGCCCCCAGGGACACCGAGGGGACAGCCAGGGCACCCCAGGGACAGCGATGGCACCCCCAGGGACACGTAGAGGACAGGCAGGGCACCCCCAGGGACACCTAGGAGACATCCAGGGGCCCCCCCAGGGACGCCTAGGGGACCTCCAAGGCATCCCCAGGGACACGTACGGGACAGCCAGGGAACCCCAGGGACAACCCTGTGCACCCCCAGGGACAGCCAGGGCACCCCCAGGGACACCTAGGGGACAGCCAGGGCCCCCCAGGGACACCTAGGGGACAGCCAGGGAACCCCAGGGACACCCTGTGCACCCCCAGGGACACCCAGGGCACCCCCAGGGCACCCCAGAGACAGCCAGGGCACCCCCAGGGACACCTAGGGGACAGCCAGGGCCTCCCCAGGGACACCTTGGGGACAGACAGGGAACCCCAGGGACACCCTGTGCACCCCCAGGGACACCCAGGGAACCCCCAGGGACACCTAGGGGAGAGCCAGGGAACCCCAGGGACACGCTGTGCACCCCCAGGGACACCCAGGGCACCCCCAGGGACACCTAGGGGACAGGCAGGGCACCCCCAGGGACACCTAGAGGACAGAGAGGGGGTCCTCTGGGACACCTAGGGGACAGCCAGGGCACCCCAGGGACAGCGAGGGCACCCCCAGGGACACGTAGAGGACAGGCAGGGCACCCCCAGGGACACCTAGAGGACAGCCAGGGCACCCCAGGGACACCCAGGGGACAGCCAGGGCACCCTATGGACAGCCAGGGCACTCCCTGGGACACCTAGGGGACAGCCAGGGGCACCCCCAGGGACACCCAGGGCACCCCCAGGGACTCCTAGGGGACAGCCGGGGCACCCCCAGGGACACCTAGGGGACAGCCAGGGCACCCCAGGGACACCCTTTGCACCCCCAGGGACACCCAGGGCGCCCCCAGGGCACCCCAGAGACAGCCAGGGCACCCCCAGGGACACCTAGGGGACAGCCAGGGCCCCCCAGGGACACCTAGGGGACAGCCAGGGAACCCAGGGACACCCTGTGCACCCCCAGGGACATCCAGGGCACACCCAGGGACACCCAGGGCACACCCAGGGCACCCTAGGGACAGCCAGGGCACCCCCAAGGACATCAAGGGGACAAGCAGGGCACCCCCAGGGACACCTAGGGGACAGCCAGGGCAGCCTAGGGATAGCGAGGGCACCCCCAGGGACACCTAGGGGACAGGCAGGGCGCCCCAGGGCACCCCAGGGACACCCAGGGCACCCCAGGGACACGTAGGGACAGCCAGGGCACCCACAGGGACACCCAGGGCACCCCCAGGGACACCTGGGGGACCTCCAGGGCACCCCCAGGGACACGTACGGGACAGCCAAGGAACCCCAGGGACACACTGTGCACCCCCAGGGACACCCAGGGCACCCCCAGGGACACCTAGGGGACAGGCAGGGCACCCCAGGGACACCCAGGGCACCCCCAGGGACACGTAGAGGACAGGCAGGGCACCCCCAGGGACACCTAGGAGACATCCAGGGCCCCCCCAGGGACGCCTAGGGGACCTCCAAGGCATCCCCAGGGACACGTACGGGACAGCCAGGGAACCCCAGGGACACCCTGTGCACCCCCAGGGACAGCCAGGGCACCCCCAGGGACACCTAGGGGACAGCCAGGGCCCCCCCAGGGACACCTAGGGGACAGGACCAGGGAACCCAGGACACCCTGTGCACCCCCAGGGACACCCAGGGCACCCCCAGGGCACCCCAGAGACAGCCAGGGCACCCCCAGGGACACCTAGGGGACAGCCAGGGCCTCCCCAGGGACACCTTGGGGACAGCCAGGGAACCCCAGGGACACCCTGTGCACCCCCAGGGACACCCAGGGAACCCCCAGGGACACCTAGGGGAGAGCCAGGGAACCCCAGGGACACGCTGTGCACCCCCAGGGACACCCAGGGCACCCCCAGGGACACCTAGGGGACAGGCAGGACACCCCCAGGGACACCTAGAGGACAGAGAGGGGGTCCTCTGGGACACCTAGGGGACAGCCAGGGCACCCCGGGGACAGCGAGGGCACCCCCAGGGACACGTAGAGGACAGGCAGGGCACCCCCAGGGACACCTAGAGGACAGCCAGGGCACCCCAGGGACACCCAGGGACAGCCAGGGCACCCTATGGACAGCCAGGGCACTCCCTGGGACACCTAGGGGACAGCCAGGGGCACCCCCAGGGACACCCAGGGCACCCCCAGGGACACCTAGGGGACAGCCGGGGCACCCCCAGGGACACCTAGGGGACAGCCAGGGCACCCCAGGGACACCCTTTGCACCCCAGGGACACCCAGGGCGCCCCCAGGGCACCCCAGAGACAGCCAGGGCACCCCCAGGGACACCTAGGGGACAGCCAGGGCCCCCCAGGGACACCTAGGGGACAGCCAGGGAACCCCAGGGACACCCTGTGCACCCCCAGGGACACCCAGGGCACACCCAGGGACACCCAGGGCACACCCAGGGCACCCTAGGGACAGCCAGGGCACCCCCAAGGACATCTAGGGGACAAGCAGGGCACCCCCAGGGACACCTAGGGGACAGCCAGGGCAGCCTAGGGATAGCGAGGGCACCCCCAGGGACACCTAGGGGACAGGCAGGGCGCCCCAGGGCACCCCAGGGACACCCAGGGCACCCCAGGGACACGTAGGGACAGCCAGGGCACCCCCAGGGACACCCAGGGCACCCCCAGGGACACCTAGGGGACAGGCAGGGCACCCCCAGGGACACCTAGAGGACAGAGAGGGGGTCCTCTGGGACACCTAGGGGACAGCCAGGGCACCCCAGGGACACCCAGGGCACCCCCAGGGACGCCTAGGGGACCTCCAGGGCACCCCCACGGACACGTAGAGGACAAGCAGGGCACCCCCAGGGACACCTAGGGGACAGCCAGGGCACCCCAGGGCACCCCAGGGACACCCAGGGCACCCCAGGGACACGTAGGGGACAGCCAGGGCACCCCCAGGGACACCTAGGAGACAGCCAGGGCCCCCCCAGGGACACCTAGGGGACAGCCAGGGCACTCCAGGGACACCCAGGGCACCCCCAGGGACACCTAGGGGACAGGCAGGGCACCCCAGAGACACCCAGGGCACACCCAGGGACAACTAAGGGACAGCCAGGGCAGCCTAGGGACAGCCAGGGCACCTCCAGGGCCACCGAGGGGACAGGCAGGGCACCCCAGGGACACCTAGGGGACAGCCGGGGCACCCCCAGGGACAGCCAGGGCACCCCCAGGGACACTGACGAGACAGCCAGGGCATCCCAGGCACACGTAGGGGACAGCCTGGGCACCCACTGGGACAGCCAGGGCACACCCAGGGACACCTAGGGGACATCCAGGGCACCCCAGGGACACCCAGGGCACCCCCAGGGACACCTAGGGGACCTCCAGGGCACCACAGGGACACCCTGTGCACCTCCAGGGACACCCCGGGCACCCCCAGGGCACCCCAGAGACAGCCAGGGCACCCCCAGAGACACCAAAAGAACAGCCAGGGCACCCTAGGGACAGCCAGGGCACCCCCAAGAACACCTAGGGGCCAGGCAGGGCACCCCCAGGGACACGAGGGTACAGCCAGGGCACCCTAGGGACAGCCAGGGCACCCCCAGGGACACCTAGGGGACAGCCAGGGCACCCTAGGGACAGCCAGTGCAACCCCAGGGACACGTAGGCGACAGGCAGGGCATCCCCAGGGACACCTAGAGGACAGCCAAGGCGCCCCCAGGGACACCGAGGGGACAGCCAGGGCACCCCAGGGACAGCGATGGCACCCCCAGGGACACGTAGAGGACAGGCAGGGCACCCCCAGGGACACCTAGGAGACATCCAGGGCCCCCCCAGGGACGCCTAGGGGACCTCCAAGGCATCCCCAGGGACACGTACGGGACAGCCAGGGAACCCCAGGGACACCCTGTGCACCCCCAGGGACAGCCAGGGCACCCCCAGGGACACCTAGGGGACAGCCAGGGCCCCCCCAGGGACACCTAGGGGACAGCCAGGGAACCCCAGGGACACCCTGTGCACCCCCAGGGACACCCAGGGCACCCCCAGGGCACCCCAGAGACAGCCAGGGCACCCCCAGGGACACCTAGGGGACAGCCAGGGCCTCCCCAGGGACACCTTGGGGACAGCCAGGGAACCCCAGGGACACCCTGTGCACCCCTAGGGACACCCAGGGCACCCCCAGTGACACCTAGGGGAGAGCCAGGGAACCCCAGGGACACGCTGTGCACCCCCAGGGACACCCAGGGCACCCCCAGGGACACCTAGGGGACAGGCAGGGCACCCCCAGGGACACCTAGAGGACAGAGAGGGGGTCCTCTGGGACACCTAGGGGACAGCCAGGGCACCCCAGGGACAGCGAGGGCACCCCCAGGGACACGTAGAGGACAGGCAGGGCACCCCCAGGGACACCTAGAGGACAACCAGGGCACCCCAGGGACACCCAGGGGACAGCCAGGGCACCCTATGGACAGCCAGGGCACTCCCTGGGACACCTAGGGGACAGCCAGGGGCACCCCCAGGGACACCCAGGGCACCCCCAGGGACTCCTAGGGGACAGCCGGGGCACCCCCAGGGACACCTAGGGGACAGCCAGGGCACCCCAGGGACACCCTTTGCACCCCCAGGGACACCCAGGGCGCCCCCAGGGCACCCCAGAGACAGCCAGGGCACCCCCAGGGACACCTAGGGGACAGCCAGGGCCCCCCAGGGACACCTAGGGGACAGCCAGGGAACCCCAGGGACACCCTGTGCACCCCCAGGGACATCCAGGGCACACCCAGGGACACCCAGGGCACACCCAGGGCACCCTAGGGACAGCCAGGGCACCCCCAAGGACATCAAGGGACAAGCAGGGCACCCCCAGGGACACCTAGGGGACAGCCAGGGCAGCCTAGGGATAGCGAGGGCACCCCCAGGGACACCTAGGGGACAGGCAGGGCGCCCCAGGGCACCCCAGGGACACCCAGGGCACCCCAGGGACACGTAGGGACAGCCAGGGCACCCACAGGGACACCCAGGGCACCCCCAGGGACACCTGGGGGACCTCCAGGGCACCCCCAGGGACACGTACGGGACAGCCAAGGAACCCCAGGGACACACTGTGCACCCCCAGGGACACCCAGGGCACCCCCAGGGACACCTAGGGGACAGGCAGGGCACCCCAGGGACACCCAGGGCACCCCCAGGGACACGTAGAGGACAGGCAGGGCACCCCCAGGGACACCTAGGAGACATCCAGGGCCCCCCCAGGGACGCCTAGGGGACCTCCAAGGCATCCCCAGGGACACGTACGGGACAGCCAGGGAACCCCAGGGACACCCTGTGCACCCCCAGGGACAGCCAGGGCACCCCCAGGGACACCTAGGGGACAGCCAGGGCCCCCCCAGGGACACCTAGGGGACAGCCAGGGAACCCCAGGGACACCCTGTGCACCCCCAGGGACACCCAGGGCACCCCCAGGGCACCCCAGAGACAGCCAGGGCACCCCCAGGGACACCTAGGGGACAGCCAGGGCCTCCCCAGGGACACCTTGGGGACAGCCAGGGAACCCCAGGGACACCCTGTGCACCCCCAGGGACACCCAGGGAACCCCCAGGGACACCTAGGGGAGAGCCAGGGAACCCCAGGGACACGCTGTGCACCCCCAGGGACACCCAGGGCACCCCCAGGGACACCTAGGGGACAGGCAGGACACCCCCAGGGACACCTAGAGGACAGAGAGGGGGTCCTCTGGGACACCTAGGGGACAGCCAGGGCACCCCGGGGACAGCGAGGGCACCCCCAGGGACACGTAGAGGACAGGCAGGGCACCCCCAGGGACACCTAGAGGACAGCCAGGGCACCCCAGGGACACCCAGGGGACAGCCAGGGCACCCTATGGACAGCCAGGGCACTCCCTGGGACACCTAGGGGACAGCCAGGGGCACCCCCAGGGACACCCAGGGCACCCCCAGGGACACCTAGGGGACAGCCGGGGCACCCCCAGGGACACCTAGGGGACAGCCAGGGCACCCCAGGGACACCCTTTGCACCCCCAGGGACACCCAGGGCGCCCCCAGGGCACCCCAGAGACAGCCAGGGCACCCCCAGGGACACCTAGGGGACAGCCAGGGCCCCCCAGGGACACCTAGGGGACAGCCAGGGAACCCCAGGGACACCCTGTGCACCCCCAGGGACACCCAGGGCACACCCAGGGACACCCAGGGCACACCCAGGGCACCCTAGGGACAGCCAGGGCACCCCCAAGGACATCTAGGGGACAAGCAGGGCACCCCCAGGGACACCTAGGGGACAGCCAGGGCAGCCTAGGGATAGCGAGGGCACCCCCAGGGACACCTAGGGGACAGGCAGGGCGCCCCAGGGCACCCCAGGGACACCCAGGGCACCCCAGGGACACGTAGGGACAGCCAGGGCACCCCCAGGGACACCCAGGGCACCCCCAGGGACACCTAGGGGACAGGCAGGGCACCCCCAGGGACACCTAGAGGACAGAGAGGGGGTCCTCTGGGACACCTAGGGGACAGCCAGGGCACCCCAGGGACACCCAGGGCACCCCCAGGGACGCCTAGGGGACCTCCAGGGCACCCCCACGGACACGTAGAGGACAAGCAGGGCACCCCCAGGGACACCTAGGGGACAGCCAGGGCACCCCAGGGCACCCCAGGGACACCCAGGGCACCCCAGGGACACGTAGGGGACAGCCAGGGCACCCCCAGGGACACCTAGGAGACAGCCAGGGCCCCCCCA